>NW_012026816.1:1328958-1418366 GCF_000956235.1 Wasmannia auropunctata
TACTTTAAGTTATCTCATCAAATTTGTTCCCTAATTTTCTTTATTTTAATTTCTAAAGTATTGTGGCTTTCAAAAGTTGACCGATCGATATATGTATATGCTTCACGTAAGGCTATTACGACTCAATGTACCTTTATGATTTCCTGTTTCAGTAGCTAGCTTGCTTACTCTTTGCAAGCAGCTTCTGAGACAGAACTCGCTTGAAACGACAAAACGCGTGGATGCACATTTCACGGATTCAATGCGCGGCGCGAGCATAACTTGACAAAGAGTGCGGGCGTCGGAAATGAAATGCAGCACGATATAATGATACATCAGATAAATACCGACGTGCGAGTAACAAGTGTCGAGAGGACTGTCTATTTCTGATCATGAACAGGAAAACCGGCATTACATACATTTAACCGTCGCGCCGTCTTTTCTTTTTAATTGAAACGAGTGTGACTCGACCGATTCGAACGCAAAAATGCACATGCATTTTCCAGCATGTGGAAATTGCAGACATGCTCGTTTATCGATGATGAATCTTGGGGCACAGTTTTGACTGTAATAACATAACATTTTACTTATATAAATTTATCTACTATCGCATTGTTCTCGACTGATAGTAATATTACTTATTGATGCTCCAGAAAGTACCGATAAATGATATTTCTTGTCTATATTTTGAAAAATTATCTATCGCATTTTTAATTTTGTTATTTATTGTTTTCATAACAGTTAAATAAATGTTTATATTATATGTATTATTTTGCAATTCATTCTTTAAATGTACCCAAAGTGAAATTTCTGAACTGCTTGATCCACCGAGTTATAACTGAATAGGAAAATGGTAGATGTCATGCGAAGTATTTCGAAGTTCCTTTGACTGTAATTGATAATGATTTTCAATATTATTAATAATTTTTTAGTTTTAATTTTTATTGATAAAATATTTTCTATATATATCCAGGAAATGTTTTATGAATAGAAATAAGGACACTTATTGTTAGTGATAAGAAAAGCAGTATAATTTCCCGATTTTTCTTAAATATTACTTGATAATACGTACATATATTCAAATAGCATTAATAATTTGACAATTTTTGGAATTCTGACAAGTTGAATATTATATATGTATACGAAAACAAAATGCATAATATATTGTCTCAAATATGTGTTTTGTACAAGCCACGGTATTATATGTATAACTAGCCCATAATATATATTTCTATAATCTCGACCGCGTACCTATTTATTGCTCAGCATATTAACTGCTTTACTGCAATAATATAACCATTTTGCGTGGAATTGTTTTACACAACCGTGTATTTATATGTTTGCGCGTATAGAAGCGAATCACAATTCCATCTATTAGTGCGGCATTATTATCTCTGGAAATCTCAATTAACTATTTCATGAACATTATTAAATTTTTACTTTCACCTATTTATTTAAATTTCGAAACCGATAATAGGAACCGTCAGATGAAATTTATTTAAATAATATTTTGACCGTTTCAAAGAAACAAAAATATTTCCAGCAGAATTAAAGATTCCCTCACAATTCTAAAGATAACTTTATAAAAATATGGCGTCTACTTTATGTGAAAAATTTCAATTTTATTTTAGTCTGTCGTTGACACGATCGATACAACGTTGCATGCGATTAGGAAATTCTCGCAAAATTAAATTTCCACGAGAATGAACGTAGTTTGTGCTACGCTATAGGTAATATACACTATAATATATCGTGCGAGAAGAGGAACAATAACCTTGCTATGCGTTCGCTTCCGGGATCGGAAGATATATAACAAATTCCCAATTACGCAACGTTGGATATCAAAAGCGGGACGCGAATCTCTCTCTCTCTCTCTCTCTCCCCTCCCTCTTTGTATAGATGAGCAAACAATCGGTTGACATAAGCGAACAACGTATCGATAATTGTGGACCAAGAGTAGCGATGCAAATTGGGACTAAGGTAATGCCACGAACACGATGCCATCGTTGCCTGATGGGACTTCCTCTTGCGTGCTCGTATATTTGCGCATGTGTGCGGCTTTGGACACCTAACCACGCTCGTACATACGTACACGCGCACACATACGGATGCGGATCGCACACGTGGCGCGATCACGTATATATGCGGTGTACGTATGATTTGCCGGAATCGGCTTTGCGGTCGACCAGCGAATATATCACTGCAGCTTTTGTAGCTTTGATTCCGATCGCCGACGAGAGAATGAGGGTCAGCGGTGCACCACCTGGCTATTTTTGTGCCGTAGGTACCTCTCCGAAATGAAGCTCCGGCATTGGCTTTTCCGCTTGCGATTGTTGCTAACGGCTCTCTCTCTCTCTCTCTCTCTCTCTCTCTAATTGTCACTTTGAGCGAAGATATAACCCTTTATAAAGGAGATTTAACCCTTTGACGCATGGATTTCGACAACGCGCTGTACGCCCCCAGCATATAAATAATCGCTATTGTCTATATTATAGACAGAGAGACAAAGCAGGTAAACTCTGCAAGCATTAAGATTATTAATGCATTGCGTTGATGTTAAATGTATTATTCAAAAAAATTAAAAAAAAAAAGAAATAATGATACTAATACTGAATTTACTGTCACATCGAAGGGTGAGAGAAGGGGTGGTCTGAATAAGCGGAGAACCATCAACCTCATTTCAGCAAGCAAAAGTGAAACGACATAATCCGTTATTCTTGGAAATTGCAGAAAAAAAAAGAACTGTGAACCACCTGATGGACTTCTCTCGTTCCCATTTTGAACCCACGTGGATTTGCATTTAAGTCAGTTGATACGACCGTATACGCATCGAAACCTCGGAATCCCCGTTAAGCTATTAAGCGAGGCTATCTTTTTCTTATCGCATTATAAAGGCGGGCAACGAAAAATAGAGTTCGTTTCCTAATCATATTAACGCGAAACGTAAAAGCATTTGATTATTTTGGTCGTCCAGACCTCGTAACATTATTGTATTATTAAGTCTAACTGCAGTAGTTGCAGTAGCTAAAGTAAAGTTAAACAAGAAATTAAACAACTACGAGCCTTATCTCAAACGGCGCGTTAACAAACATGTCTCGCCGCACGGTCGTCTTCTTTGGAACGGGCGAGAGTCATCGATCCACCTTATCGCCACGCGATCCCCACTGTGCCCGGCGCTTTAACGACTGCCGATGAGACCCGTAAGCACGACGGTGGCGCAAGAAAGAAAGGTTGTAAGAAGCTACGGTGGGGAAGGGGGTGAGTAAGAAGGGTGACACGTAAGGTGGTACAGTCGTCGGGTGAAGGGGACTCCCTTTTCGCGGCCGGCATTAAAGCCATCCCGCGTATAGCCTGGCACCGAAGAGTCCCCCGGGGAAACGCCACGGCATTCGCCGCGCGGCTGCCGAGGGATTTAAAGAATGGAGAAGCTCGCGTACCTTCGCGTACAGACACCCCATCGAGCGCGAGCGCGAGCGAGTTAAGGAGGATAGAACCTCCTCTCGCGCGCGCGACGGTGTGTAGCCGCGAATAAATAAAAATAACGTCGCTCCCTGCGAGAGACGGGTGGTAAATGAGCCGCTCCTCGTGGATCATTTGTCACCACGCCCCGGAGCTGAGCGCGCCAGATATTACCGTTGTGAGCCGAGGGTGTCATTACGCGACGTCGGTCGATCATCAGGCACGCAGCGTTTATGCGGACGTTAATTGTCGCTATTATTTTGCGTTGGTGTGCACCCGCCACGCCGGGCGGCGGTCCGAAACAGCGGTTCCGCGTTAAATGAAAAATTCGCTCCTACAATATCTCGTACGTTTATGCATATCGTATATGTGCGTATACATATATTATTATGATAAATTTGTAGAATATTATATTTATATAAAAATAAACGTCATATACGCGTCCATAAATTCAAAGATTTCCATCCGTCATAATAATCCATGATTACTGTAATTATATTGCTGTAATAATTGACATTTGTGACTAGAGCGCATAATGATGGACAATTTATCAATTCAACCATTAGCGGTAATTATAGTTCACAGGCACCATGGCTTCATTCGATTCTGGAAAATGTTATTGACAGATGGGTAAGCCGGGTAAATGTATAACGACGTTCCTTGATCATGAATCATATTTATGAGACAATATAAGTAGGATATAGTTAGTAAAGCAAAGCAAATATGAAATAATATTTCGGACGATTATAACGCAATGTTTCAACTTAGGTATTGAATTTTACAAACAAAAAAAATGCATTTTTTTATTTGTTTTTTAGAACTCCAAATTGTCATTGATTATTACATGATACGCAATGGAAATTAATAGATGCTGTATTAAAGTTCAATTTTTTACAAACTTAAACGCGCGCGAAGTTGCGCAACAAATTTAATCAAATATGCATTTGCACGGTGGACCTACAGATCGCTACGCGCCGCGGCGGCGTCCCATTCGGCGACGGCGAATTAAAAGTTCGGGGGCCGCGGTATAACGGCATGCTTTATGATGCGCCATGCGGCGGGAAACAAGGCGGAACATTTTAGCGTTGCGGAGTTTTTTTCCCACATGACTTGTAACTTTTGCGAGAGCGACTTGGAACTTTCGGGATACAGCGGAATACAGCGGCGAGCTGTATGAAATATGACGGGATGCCATTAAAAGAGCTAATGAGTATATACGCTGTGTTACGTGTTTCTGCTTTAAACGGACATACCGTCGGGATTTGACGTTTCGTACGAGTACCACGGGTACCTGTACCGGAGTTATCTTTGCGTCTCGCATGAATACGGTGAACGGGTTACGCAAATCTGCAGTGCAGAGAAAGAGTCTCTACGCTTTTTCATTAAAAATTGAAGTAAAGCCACTATGTTGTATGAAATTTCTAACGATAGAAATGTAGTATTATATCACTGTTGTTGTACAAATTTAATACAATAATATAATAAACACAACATTTCGAGATTCATTAAAGTTTTAATATGGGATCTACATAAAAAAATAAGACTATATCTAATTAATATCTAATTAATATTCGAATGATTCTTTTTTGATTGAGTGTTACAAGAAAATGTAACATAAAGAGAAAATGTTCTTGTGCTCAGATCTTGAAAAAAAATCTAGGAAATAAATAAAAAATATTCTTCATAAAATGTAGATATAAGCTAAGACAGATCGCGTAGTTAATAAGGTCGCTAAGTCGATCGTTCACGTCGTCTCAGCGACAATGATATCGAGTCATCATTGATCCTTGATTGAAGAGAGAGAGACGAAAAGGAAGAGAAGAAAAAAACCAGGATTCTTCTAAATTGAGTCTTGCGCACGTGGTCTACTTCTGTCACGGTCGAGCGAGGAGACTCGCAGATCGAGGAGAAAGGGGAGAACGTTATCGTTCACAGGCACGCTCGCTTTTTTCGTCCCTTCGAGACTCGCCGGCGGTGAGCGCTTTCATTTTTGCGCCTTTGGCAAAGTTCTCGACGCAAAAGCTATAGCAGCCTCTCTATGCGAATGTGTGTTGGAGGAGGAAGAATTGTAAGTGGCGAAGAGATCGCGAGAGAGAGAGAGAGAGAGAGAGAGAGAGAGGAATATAGTGCGTTCTGGGCAGAAGCGGAAAAGAGGGTGGAGAAAGCGACGTCGAAAGGGATCGTTCGAGGGTGGCTCGACCAACATCAGGGAATGGTTCAGTGTAAATAGCGAGCAAGCCGGATAGATACGTGTATAGATAAATCAACAAGTGTAACATGATGACAGAACGGCAATCTGATACACCGCAGCATTTCATAATAATGGAATCAATGGCTCTAAAAATATTTATATATTTTTAAGACATATGGTGTCAAATGTTTTGTATCAATATTGATATAACACAAATATCGTTTTATTTTATAGCTTATAGATTTTTATATAATTAATTTTTAATTTGTAGACTTTTATATAAGTATAATATTTGATACATGTATAATATGGATATTACTAAAAGACAATGATATCTATAAACTAGACAATTAGCTAGTGTTAAATCAACTATTGAGAAAATACAACATAATATCCATTTTTATTATCATGATTTTTTATTAAAAGTAAAGATAATGTGTTTTTTTTACCAAAAAAATATTTGAATAACGGAATCTTTTCAAACTATTAACAATAAGAGATATTTAGCAATAAAATCGTCTTCGCATTCCTGTCATTTTTTGCATGTCATGAAAGAACAGCGTGGACATTTTACGCCGAGGTATCGAGGAGCCCGACAGAAAGAGCTGAAACGAGAGGAGTCGAATGAGCGAGAGAACGCTCTTGCAAAGAGACGCAATATCCTTTGGAGAGGAGGGTCATTCGAATCGGAGGGTGGACAAATAGAAGGAAAGAAACGCGGGGGAGAAAAACGGGAGACGGTTGCGATCACGCGAGGTTGGCGCGTTCGCGATCGTTACACCCCGGGAGCACGTTTCGCGCACAATTCTCCTTGTTGCCGGTAATACGGACGCCCCTTAATAATTTCTGCGGAAGTTAACCGGCGCGGCGCCCCGTGTACTCGCCGTGTTTTTTTTAAATTCCCGCAAGTATTTCAGCGGCGGCGAGTTATTGCCGCGACAAGAGCAAATGGCACGCGGACGTGCCGCGCCGACGCTCAACTCGTTTGCGGCGAGACGTTAAGACTTAACGCGGGCAATTCCCCCGGAGACGCAGCGACGGTACTAAAGTGGAGCATGATCGCGCTTAGGGATATCGGTTTCCGCGGAAACGTTGCGGGAATAATGTACGATTCATCGAGAATTACGCATAACACGCGAGTATGTATATTCCCTATACGCCCTATACCTATTCATATACGCTTTATATTTTTTGTTGATGTGAATTCTGAATATATAGATGTTTGATAGATCCACGGAAAAAATTCAAAATTCTATTTAATTATATAAAAATGAGATTTTTTCATCGAGGTTATTTATGCCAACAAATCCGCAGACTCATCTGGGACACTCTGATATTCTTTAATATATAAGTTCTTTGAATTCACATATATTTTTCAAATGGCATGATCTCCAAATTCCAAATTGTTTAACTTCGGATGCATAATAGATTTTTGGATTTACAAGTTCCGGGATTCTCTTGAGATCTCTCTACACGCGCTCCATGCTCTCTAAATTTACAAATTTAGAAACTTGGACTCAACACGGGTTCCGAAATTCGTAAATCTTTAGATCCACTGGAACTTATGGGTACATAGATTCTCGAGATTACATATGATCATTACATATATGTGGAAATCTCTCGAAGTTTCACATCCCCAAATTTATAACTGATTCACAGAAACGAATTCGCACTTAAAACCGGAGATTCTTTGATTCATAGGAGTTGCGAACTCTACTTACGCTTAAATTTACAGATCCCGAAATTTACACACGCTCGCATCCCCTGTGGTCGTTGATCCTCTGATATACCGAGGTTTACTAGACACATTGTTTCGCAAAGCTTTACACAGATCATGTTTAATACTTCGCGATATGCTCATACCGCGCGCATTTACTACGCTCGCAAATACCGCGCTGCTGTAAACGAAACGTTAATTTTCCATAGTGTCATTATCGACGAGTTTTAAGAGGAATACCTGGAATTTCTATGTCGTTTCTACGAGTTTGTATCGAGTTATCCTCTAATCCTCATGATTGTGTTGCCAAACGACGGAACGCATGTGTTATTCAGTGATCGCCTAAGCAATTAAGCTCGGGCACGGACGTTTCCAAATTGAGTTCGTGTTCGGTCGTTCGTGTTATAACGCTCAGCCTGGACATTAGTTATATCCCCGAAAAGGGTTTCGCGCGATTCGCGGATATCAATTATTCCGGGAGCTTTAAAGGATATATATTTTGCCAATCTGTAAATGCACGGCTCCACGTTTTTACGTGCTCATTTCGCGTATTTTTTCCCCGCTATATTTTATGAAAATAATCTCTCCGCACTCTTTGAAGATTTTTATTAAATATTCTATTTCATTTAAATTGTTTATACTTCACATTTATAAAAAGATCTACATGAGATACTACATTACATAAATCAGTAAATAGACTGGAAAGTCAAATCTATCGAAAAATAAATAGGGTACAAATTAATTTCAGTACAGCTTGAGAGGAATTAAAATTGCGAAAAAAAATCGAAATAGATATATTTTCGAAATAAATATTCACGAAGCTGACGAAGATTCGTATCTAGGAGTGTTGAAGACTATTGCACATGCACGAATTTCACCGGGAATTCGATTTGAAAGGAATAGCGAGATGCATTACGCCTAATAAGTTACAACACAAGACTTTGAAGCTCACTCCTCAGATTCCGCACGGGAGCTGCTGGCTTATAACCACTTAGAACCGGCCGCCCCTTTCGAGAAAGGGTGCGGACCAGGCCGCGTTTTGCGTTTCGATGGCCGCAGCGTACCGCGCCACGGGACGTATGCGGCGGATATCCGTGCCCTCCGCATCTCCCTTTTGGCTCCGTTTCGCTCAAATCCGAAACGAGCTTTCAGCTCAACATTAGCAAGTCTTATGCCGTAATGCTCGATACTCCATTTCGAATCTCGCACTGGCACGAAAGCAGATCAGAGGATGTGCGCAAAGTGACTCACAATTATTTGATTACATTTTGCATAAGTAAAATTGTCACCGTTTACTCTTATAAAAGTCCCACAACACGAATTTTATAAAGATTATATAATAAAGTTTATAGGGAGTTCTTGGAAAAATTTTGCAATTATCAAACAGAAACGCGCCCAAGTTTTTGAATTTATAATAACATTTTTTTATTAAAAAGTATATGTATAATACACAGAATTATGTATAATAAAATATAATATACATATAAAATAACAAAACATAATCTCTCAATTGTTAATAATTAGCGCGTGTTCATCATTTATATTTGGAATAGAGGAATATAAACTACTGAAAGGGAAGGCTTCTCTTGCAGTAAGGTTTTCTCCTCGAACGCCGCTCGAAGACGCGCCCGAGACTTTCTTCGCTCTCGATCCCCCTTTGTTGGAAATGCGCTAACGATAAAAGGGGTAGAAAATTCGCCGGGTGTATCGCGAAGAATATTCAAGTAATAAGATGATCTCGTTTCCGGCGGTGTGTTGGCGGCCGTAGCGCAGTTGCCGATGTCGATCGAACACGCCCCGAATGCGAATGTAAGCGAAACGAAATTGCAGCAGCTGGGCTGCCGCTCTCTCTCTCTCTCTCTCTCTCTCTCTCTCTCTCTCTCTCTCTCTTTGCCTCTCTTTCTCTTTCTCTTTCTCTCACTCTTGGACAGAGAGTCGAGCCAGCGCCCCCCGAGGTCGTTGATTAGATAGATGAAGAGCGGCTCAACCGAACGCGGTGCAACGCGAGCGAGAGGAGGTTGCTGAAACAAAATTCCCCATCCGGTACGAGTTCGAAACAGTCCAGAAACTGTTTGTTGCTCCGGCGTCCGGGTGGTCCGACCGAGGCGGGCGTGTACGCGCCTCGCGACTTCCTTTTCCCCGCACGTACCTCATTTTTATTTCGACTCTCTAATAAAAGCGCGGACCCGATCTAATTTCGTTTGAGGCAATTTGTTCCTCCCAGGCCACTTCATTCGCCCACAAATCGCGCCCGTTTTTCTCTTCCTCGCCTCTCGGCTAGTTATTATATAATGGCTGCGTCTAGCGGAATGCACTTTGCGGAGCTGCACCAATGGCATGCCAATATCTCTTGGCCGGTTAATATTTCGGATCGGCAAAAGAGATTGTAGTGAGTAAAGATAGAGATGACGACGCGTGATTTTAAAGACGGAAGGCTGAACAACGTCGTGATATATCGCCGCTTCTTTTCAGGACGGAACCTCCGCGTTCCGTCCGAGAGACTGTATCAATTCTGGGAAAATTCTGCAACAGTGCAACGGAGCCCCCGATACTGGCGCAAGATCTGGCAACCGAGATTTGCGCGCGAGAGTTAACCGACGCACCAGTCACGAACTTACGAGAGAAGAATAAGAAGGAGAAGAAGAAACGTACGGACGGGGGTAACGGAGCGGGTACGTCCCGGTAATGGTACCGGAAACTACACTTACCCAGGAGTTCCGGCGCTTTGAGCCTTCCTGCGCTCCCGGGGTTTCGTACTCCCGCCTCGGCTTCTTACAGTTCGCGCTAACGGCCATTCGCCGCGCACCCCTCCCTCCCCCTCGCGCTGTATCCGAAATCCATGAATCCGCACTGTCGTGAGCGCCCGGCATCGCGAAAGTCGGAAAGCGAATTCCTTACGGAAATTGGAAGGAGCGTATTTATTGCTGCTTAGCGATTGATGCCGGAACATCGCTCGAAACTCCTCACCCCCTCCCCCTTCTCGCTCCTCGGGGAACTGGCCGCGAATGTGGAAATTTCGGATATTTATCGTACCTAGGCACGACTTTAATGCGTTTTTTGTTCCACCGTTTTTTTTGTCGTTCAACAATACCTGCGGTATAAATTGCTGTTCTCACGTGAAACGCTTTTATTGCGCTATATCTATTTATAATCCGCCACTACTTCCATTTATTTTTAATTCAAGTGTTTTGTCTTGATGTCACATAGTAAAGTTTATTGCGAATATTAATATAATTTGCGTCAGTCTACTTATAGAAAAAAATTAGTTCTCTAATAAACTGTGTTATACATTCACGCGACAGTGGAACGTTATTTCGCAAGGGATTAAAAACGTAAATCTTACGAATCTCATTCTGAATTTCATTTTGGAAAATTGCTAGTACCTAAATCGTAAAGTATGCATATTTATCGTCCGCACGACCATGATATTCGTCGACAACTCGCAGTTCTTCAGCGTTCAATAATTCTGTGAGAGTACACCTTTTTTTCACCGCAAAAAAAAAAAAAATAAGCAAAATTCGTCGGGAGATCCGTAATTGAGAGAACGAGCGCCGATTTCTGCTACACCCTGTATATCGATCGGGTGGTGCGTGCCGGGTTTCTATCGGATTAATAGCTTCTTAATTTTCTCGCGCGCAAATCGGAAGATTTATACAGCGCGCCGGGTACCCCTATAGGTACCGGGCATGCAAGCGTTGCGCTCTCTCCGCGATATTGGTTTCGGCTTGGTCGCTTTAAACGAACGAACCGTTAATGCACTCTGACCTGGTATTGGGCGAGCCATTGTGCAACGGGGAAGCGTGTAAATAATTTCCACCCATCTACCTCGGCGCTTCGCAATACGGGCCGTTCGACAGGGGAGAGCTTTAAGCGGGGGGGGGAGGGGGAGGGGGTAGTTCGTAAATCCTCCGCGCGGGACTTTTGTCAAGTGGATGGCGAAGTAACGACAGACGACATGTAATACTTGCGAGTAAACACGCGAGTAACGTACGCGAGTACGTAGCGGCGCATTGCGGCGCGATTACGTCAATGATTAACCGACGATCGCGTCTAATTCACGAGTCAATTTCGTCGAGGCGATTTTGTGTAATTGCCGCGCGTTATTTATGATAATTCGGGATTACTTCTCTGCTCGCTGTAAACACATACGTATTACATGCATTATATGAGCATCTCCCTCACTTACTCGCCCAAGTAATTATTTCAAGAAATATGATGGTCCTAAATATCCTAAGTTACAAATGATTCCTGATCTCGGAGGAAGCAGAAAGCGTGAAGATTTAATTTTTACGACTTTGCATCTAGATAAATAAATAGAACTTGATTTATTATAATTGTAGGATAAATGCGAAAATATTACAAGTTTATATCATAATATAAATGCGATAAGTTGATATAAATAGAATGATCTATTATATAGTCTTATTTAATGTCTAGTTTTACTACGATCAGAACACGACTATTCAATGTCACTTGTCTGAGATTTTCAATTTACATTATGATTAATTATTGGTTTCCGTTTTATGTTACACGTTCGAAAATAAAAACAATATGCTGTGGCTTATACAGTCACAATTGATAAGAACGTTAATCGAATTCGATTATTATTGGCAAAGCTTTTAGCTTCCTGAGACGAATTATGCCGTCACAGTTTTTGACGCGACTGTCGATATCATTCAAACGTTATAAGAAAAACTATTGCAAAAATAAAAGGGCACTCCGACAATTCTATAAATATTACTAACATTTTACCCACTTACGTCTGTATTAATATAACTTTTACGGAAATTAAAATACATTCTTTATTATTTCCCCCGTCGTTCTCTATATTAAGAAAAATTAAATCATATATTAATGTTCAAAATGAAACGTCTATTGGAAATAATTGAAATAATTAAGACATAACTTTTTAAATACATAATAGGTATCATTTCTACATTTAAACTCGCCAAAGCAGATAGTTCGATTATTATTTAAATAAAGAAAAAGGATTCAAAATACATATCTATTAAAATAAAATTAATTTGCGGTATACTATTTTTACGATTAACTTATTTGCTAAGCGGCAATGTGACACGCATTTATGTCCCAGGATTCAGCTTGTGTTGAAAAAGTGGTCACTGTTATCTCAATATTCGGCCGCCCGGAGTCGTGTCTCGTACAAACGAAGACATGTCACGAAGTCACGGCGGAACTCAAATTTCGCAATTTTGCACGAGAGCCGGAATTTACGTTGTCAGCGGCACGAAGCACTCGGGCTACAAATTTATGGGTCGGGTCTTCAAACAAGACGTACGTAGAGCACGATTCCCCGTCCGTTTCTGAGCGCGGGAGTAAAATTAATTAAGCAGTCAAGGACAAACTATCTGCTAGACATATCCAGGGATGTGAACCCGGCCGCCCAATTTTCAGTCGAGGCATATTGCGTTTTCCCCCCTCCCCCAACCCTTTCACCCTCATCTCGCCCTCAATTTCCCTCTACCTCGCCACCACGTCCTCCTCTCCTTTGTCGCGTTCTCCCTTTCTCCTCGTGGGATTATTCAAATGTCGTCTTGTCGCGTGTCATCCTCGAGAATATTTTCCAAATTGTCTATTAGCGTCCCCTGCCCTTTTACCGCGTATTTCACTTTTATTGCGCCAATTCAAGGGATTGGATGAGCTGCACGCGGAGGTGTTGGTTATGGTTTCGTTATTGAGTCCTTTGGAAAGTCGATTGGCCGCACCGCCGCCGTTTAATGGAATCGCGCTACCTCGGAAACTGAGCGTTAATTAAGACATAAGTCGGGCGAAAATGTTACGATACGGTCTGCAGAAATCCTTCCGCAAGACGCCGTAGAAAATGAAGATATTCGACGCAGTTATCTTGTAACAATTGAACATTAACTCCACCGTAAGAGTAAATCGTAAATACGTACAACATAAAATAAATTTCACCGTTTAACCGTTATAGAAGCGCTTTGATGTTCTCAAATTCGCGAACTTTGTTGAAAAAAATCTCATTGAAATTTCATCGAAATTTCATCGATTAAGGAAAATCCTTTTTTCGATACTAGATTCATTATTCACGGTGCAAAGTGAATCAAGGGAGTCACTCCTGCAGCTTGATGCTTTCCTGTTTCATGTATTCCGACTCTGTTGTTTGCGGTGCATCCTTTCATTTGCATTAGCCTTGCCTTAGGATAAAACTGGGATTTCGACTCACCCTTATTTATCATTCCTGTTGGAGATTCGCTGTAACGCGCTGTTGACTGTCACCCTCCTCGTTACAATTTTACAAGACTTCCGTAGAACATAGTTGTGCAGTTCTTTCACATGGGGTTATTAATCTTGCTTGATGTGTGTGTTGTCCTAATATATTTTTAAAAAACATCTAACAAACATCTATTAATATACATTTATGTTATAGGGAATGTTTATTTTATTATAATACATAATTTTATTTTATAAATAAAACATGGATTTTACACAAATTCGTAAATTCTACTGCACAAGTTCATTGTTTCAAACTATTCTCAACGGCGATTACTGTTTTTTTTTATTGATTATCCGAAATTTTGATAAAAATAATTTTCGCGCGCGCGCGCGAATAATATCGACTATCGGAAATAACAATTATACTACTACCTGTTTTTTGTAAGTTAACAGTAAAATAAATTGCTGGTTATATCAAATTTTTTATTCTTTTTAAAAATATATTTTTTTACAAATAAAGAGAAAAATGTAAACTGCTAATCCATGAAATTTACATATATATAACGTAATTTCATGTTTCTATTTTTACAGAATTTAATTTGTTACTTTTGCAATTATCGTATTATCGTAATCAATATATTATTAATAAAGGTATTGTATTTATATATTATAAATAAAATAATATAATTTTTTAAAGGAAACAATGGATGTCTGTATAATTAATACATTTATATAATGCTAATATATAATATTTTTCACGTCAGTTTGTATGTATTTATATATTATAATTTACATATTACATCCGAAAATAAGCAAGATCTGTCTCGTCAATTCTTTTTACCGAACATCAAGAATTTACTTGTACTCGTATCAAAGACAAATTATTAATAACGCTTTTGCATGATGCCGTCTCAGCACGCATAACAGTCAAAGCTGCACGCAACAGTGGAATATCGTTTTCAGCCGTTACAAATACAAGAGAAACTCCTCTAATAACTATCTCTTCTCAACTATCGTCATTAATCGCGTTGCTTGTCGCTCTTACGTTAAACATTCCTGCGGGAGTGCATGCATTAAACCCGCTGACGTTTCTTGCGCCATCATTAGCAGCGCCTACTATAAACGTCGCGTACCACGTATTGTTTTCCCGACATGCGCGAAACATGCGCCCCGAACGTTAACGTATGATAATTAATAGAATGTTGTCGCGAGATTCGATGTGCTTCGAGATCTGCCTGTCTATAAGTTTCTATTATACACGCGTCCTGAACGTCGACATTCTACCATCATCCGACCAGCGTTTTCGATCGTTCTTATTGTTTCTGCCGCATCAGTTTATACCCGTGCTCCCTTTTACATAGCAAAGTAAGAGCGAGGAATCCTCTTTTCTCCCGTCCTTAGATAAGATGTAATCAATAATGCATCAGACGTACATTATAAGCGATTCTCTGCTCCCTCTCAAAGAGAGAGATGCTTTTATATTCTTTACTTCGAACTGCTTGCTACAGCCGAAGGTTGTTGTGATCAACATTCCATTTTGCGTATAGAATGATCGAAAATATGAAATTTACTACACATAGTAAAAGGCTGAAAATCTTTCAAGCTTTCGTTCTCAAAAATCCTATAGATTACGTCGGAACGAGGTGCGCATTCTTCCCGTAGATGCGAGCGCGTCCTCTTCTCTCGTGTCGTCGCGACAACTCGGCAAACGCTTCCAGAACCCACCCTCAAAGTCCCATAAACGAGCGGTATGGGATCGTCAGATTGTTGTTGTTCCGCGATGATAACGCTCAAGAATCCGGCAGTTCTCAGCCAACCTGCACCACCGGAGCGCGTGCCGCGGCCAACATTCAGCCTCTTGTAAGTGAAAACCGAGAACACCTCGGCGATTCTCCAAGTTTCTCGAGCGACTTCCAGGCCCTCCACCCCTCGCGGCCATCTTCTTCCCCCGTGTCTTTCTCCCCGTCCGCCTCTACCTACCTCTCCGCGGTGCATCCCTTCACGCTCGTACTCATCCTCTGCCTCCCCCCGCTCCCGAGATGTGCAGCACCGCCGCGATGGTACCCGCCGCGGTTGCGGCCTCATCTCAGCCTTCTCCTCTTCGACCGTGCCAACCCTTCCCCGGGATCCCCCTTATCTCTTTCTAGCCCTCTCGGTGAACGGTTTCCACAGACGTGGCCCGCACAGTCTGGGCCGTTCCTCTCCCTTTCTCCCTCTTTCTCTCGTTTTCACTCCGTCTTCCTTCTGCCTTCCCTTCGATCCTAGGATCTATCCGTCTTCCTGCTCACCCTTGCGCTTCTCAGCGCAGCGAGGGGGTTGGCCGACTGGCTGGCTGTTCGCCTGACTGCTTGCCCGACTGCAAATCCTCCGGCCTTCCCGCTTCTTCCTCTTCTCCTCGGCATCCTTGCCTCTCCTCCTCCTCCTTTCTCTTCTCTTTTGCTCTTCTATCTTGGGGTCTCCGTCTCTTTTATGCCCCCTCAGATCTCCACTTCCCTTCCTCTACCTCTTTCTCTTTCTCGTTTCGGCTCTCTCTCTCTCGCTCCGTAGCTCATGCCTGTAGCGCGCGCACCGGATATAATACGATTCGAAATTAAACTTCCGAGGCACGCGCGGCATCCGAATAACGCGAGCGGCTGCCTAAAACAGTAAAGATATTACGTATTATTACGGCGCTCGGCTACGGGCACCGCCGTGGCAGTGGTGGGTTTATGGTGGAAACACGGAACATAGGGTGTCTTCGAGATAAGACGCGTATGTTGCGCCATGGGCAGACCGCCGGGAAATCTGACTTCCCGATACGTCTTCTTCAGCGACACAGTCACGGCGCGTTGAAAATTTTCAGATTCGGTCTCAAAAGGAGACAAGGAGTTTAAAACTTCCAGCAAAACTAATTTCCTACGTAACATTTTATGTATTCTAAAAAATTTTAAAATATTCCTTGTTTTCGCTCTCTCAGCACTTCTTTTAAAGCAAACACTTAAATGCTCCTTTCTTAAAGTACGTTTTAAAAAGTGCATATGTTTAAAATAAATTTCAAAATGTTGCAAATACGAGAGTTTTGGAGAAAGATAATTTTAATAATTAATCTTTAGTACTTGAAATTGCTGACGTTATTATTTGCCATTTTTATATAATATGAAGCAAAATTGTAATTTGCTTCAATATTTTTTCAATAAGAAATAAATAAAATTTCAAACTTTGATGTACCGAGAGTCCTAGGAAACCTCGCGGTTGACGTCTCCCAATCCCACGTCGATCTAGAAATGGCAGTTTGACACGTGATCGATAATCGCGGCCGAGTAGCCCAGATTCCAAACTCATTAGCCGTAGGAAGAGAGAGGTACGCGAATCCATACTCGAAAACCCGCCGCGGCTCGCGACTTGCGCCGGTCGAATGCATCGCGCTACGAACGAGCGTCGGTTATTTGTTATTTAACGCGGCCGGGTCTCTCATCAATCAACGACAACGAGCGCGACGTGTCGATTCGGCGCTATTAATTTGTTTCCAGCCATTCGGAACATTACCTACCGGGCGGTGGTCCGAATATCCACGATACAAATGCATTCGTGGCGAAACGGAAGGGGAGGGGTTGGAACGTCGACGGCTAGGCTAGATGGATATTCGCTTCTGCAAAGGATTTTAGAGATAGACGTTTGAGTAATGTTTTAAACGAGTAATGAGTATGAACGCAGTCAATAATTAGACCCGTGGCTGCGCCACGAGCGCCGGAGGTTAGAGAGAACTATAATTGTGAAGAAGTAGCTTCATCCTGGCACTTTAAGTAAGGAACGATCATAATGGGATGTAATACTCCAACGATATAATTTGAGAACAAATTAATAACTTAATTCATTTTTTATTTTACCTAAGAGCGTATTATTTATTTACTTCATAAAGATTTCGTTAAGTAATAATATTCAATGTAATAATATTCTACATGGATATATGTATAACACTTTCAGATAAGGTGAAAATTGAATTGCGCTTCTGAGGGTTAATTTACGGCCGCTGCAGAGACAGGCGTCAAACGGTTCTCATATACGGCCTCTCTTGAAGTGAAGGTTGCACCTCAATTGGCGAACCGCCTCCCCACTTCCCCGCGTGTTTACAGTACACTTCAGAAATAACAGTTCGTCAAGCATTGTGCAAGCTGCACCGACTATAACGTTCGTCATTAGTTTTAGTAACAACGTTTTATTTCAAGAATTCAATTTTCTTGTTGGCTCTTGTTAAACTTACGCGTGAACAATGTAGTAAAATATTATTCTACTTGTGTTACCAACAAATCTTATCAAGATAAACAAAAATAAATGTTACATTATCTGTGATCTACAATAATTATATACAAGTTATCTATTATCGTGTAAGTAAAAATTAGCAAGTTAGAAGCAATTTATTACGTAGAAAATTTATGAATTTTGTATACAACGCTATAATTAAATATGTATACAATACGCTATGATTGTAATTATATTAAAGTCATGAATAGAATTTGTTTAAACTTTATACAAAATTTTTCAAATATACGAAAAAAAACAATTTTGCTGAATCCAGATCTGAAAATAACTTTTATTCAATAATCAAAATAATTTTGTGAGAAAGTCAAAATAATTGCTAGAATATCAAAACGTTTTATAGCAATGCTTATCATTTTTAATATTCCAACAAAATTTTTTAATGATTCAACACGAATTAATTTTCAGATCTGTATTCAGCAAAATGTTTAGACCTTTCAACAAATTTCTTCTTTCCGTGTATTGTATTATTTTTTATTTAGAGATTTTCTTTAATGTACGCATTTCAGTTGATATTCCTCGTAGTAGCAGATCTGGACGGCCCTGTATCGCGGGGGTTCATGCATCGTACGAAGCAGCGCGCGAAACGAACCTCTACCCTCCTTTCCCGGCCAACATCAGCGGCGCTAACCTCCTCCTCGGGCCGACATTATTCTGTTTTAACGGAATTACTCCAAATTGTGCGTATATATCATAGTTATGCTATTGCGGTCGGTTATATTGCGCGCTAAGCGACCTCAGGACGGCGGCGGGGTTGGGCGGGCGCCCCCTCGCCGGCGGAGGTAGCAATTCGTGCGAGGGTAGGTAGGTTAAAGCAACCTCGCGTGTATATTGCGGATAGTCAAACCGGTCGAAGGTGGAGAGAAAATGAGAGATGAAAAAGCCTCGCATGGGGTGACCGGGCGCTTTATAACTTTCGCTTTTTCTCATTCTGCGGCCGGTAATTGTTTTAATCCGGCTTCTCTCGATCCTTCTTTCCTTCGGCAAACCCCGGTGCTGTATCCTCTCTGCCTCGCAGCGGTATGGAGTCCTCTTCGCGCGTAGGGAGGGGGGGGGGGGAGAAAAACGGAGGACGTGGGGCTCGATAATTCCGAAAGGGAGGCTCGGCGAAGATATTACGTGTTATTTAAAAAAAACGGATTACGGGGGATGAGTTACGGGCCGGCTCGGGTTAATTATACTCGTGAACGCGCGCGTGCAAGGGCGGCGGAGATTGTCGGCGGCGGAAGTGCGCGCGCGAGGCGTGCGAACGAACGGAACGAGTCGCGGATGCGCGTAATTATGGTCGAGAATAGTCGGACGCGCGCGCGAGAGAGAGAGAGAGACCGGAGGGGGCGGAAAAGAATAATGCGCTTTCCTCGGATTTTGCCGGCGCGTTTCGCCGTTCGCCGCGCCGAGTTCGAGATGAAATTTCGCGCACGACGGGCTGCTTAACACTGTGAAGCCCGCATTTTCAAGAAAAGAACAGAATATCAATTTCGCGTGTCACCTCAAAATATATTCCTGTAAACTTTAATTAAATTATTTATATGCATTATTTATATACGCATATTTCTTTTTATTTATTACTAACAACGTGGACACAAAATTTTCATGTAGTTTGAGAGAAAAGTTGTAAAGATAATTATAAAAAAATTATAAGTTCTTTGTTTAAAAAATTAAGAAATAATATGCAATATAATAATATTAATTAGAATTTTTCCCATTTTTTAATTAAAGAATCTCTCAATTTTAAAGCATTAGAAACAGAAAAATTAAGCATGAGTTTTTCAAAGTTTTAATTTACTACTTATTACTACTAATCTTAATTTATTACGAAAATGCTGTGCTTGCGTCTGAAAATTATAAGAGTGCATAGTCAGAAGTTTCAAAGTGACGTGCGGCGCATCCGATATAGCTTGGAAAAAAGTCGGCGATATATTTTCCGCTTTTCCGTTCCGAAGCGAAGGCGGTTCAAAAACATAAATCAGAAGCTCGATTGCAGGATCGCCGGAAATCCAACAAGTGATTTTATTACGAAGACTAGTCTCTTCCTCGTGTTACCTCCGGTATCGCCGACCCTTCTTCCCTCCGCGATATCGACTATTTCCCCGGGATATATACGAAGCCGGAGAATGCCGGGTTAGAAATTTTTTATGCACCTTAAGAACGTCGCACCTCGCTGCGATATTTACGCAACGGCTCCAAGGGCGCCGACTCCCTTTCGAGACTTATTAGCTCGGTAAATAAGCCGCGCGTTCGTACTTTGTTTGTATTATTCCAACGGTAAACTCGCGAGACGTTCAGATTTCTCGATGCAGCAAAGGACGAAAAATGGAAGATACTTATAATTCAAAGGGAAGTCTTGTTTGCACGATTGTAAATGGAATTTGTTCGGAAATGAAGATTGCAGACGAGAGACTAAAACTTCTAACTCACAATCAGATACTCTTTCGTGGAAATATACATATAAAAATTGCCGGCGACAGTAACGTTCGTAATTTTGTAATATATATACACTATCGTGAAGGAACAAAATTATTAAAGACTTTGCGTTTCTCTAGAATTCATGGATTACATTTTAAAAGACTCGATCGCGTGTCAGATTTATCAGGTCTCTCCCTTTTTCTCCGCGGGAAGAAAGGTATCTAAATGCTAGATCCGTTTCACGGGATCTTGTTAAATTTCCGGAAACCCCAGGACGGACGATCCGGAAGTATGCCCGGGGGTGGCTTCAAGCCCGAAAAGAAGGATGGGGTACGCCTTACGATGTAAGAAGTGGAATGGCGCACTCGCAGAGACGGAAGAGGCAATAAGCCCGCCGTCAGGGACAACCACGTTCCCGCGGCGGTCCATTAATGTAACGCGAGTTAAAGGAGGGCGGGAGGCGGACGCGCGGGGGGGGGAGGAGGAGGTGGCGTAAGTGGGGGAGGATCGATATATAAATACCGCGCGGGGACGACGGGACCGAGAGGCGTTTAGCAAATTAAAAGTTAATGTAGTATACAAGCGATTCCGTCGCGAAATTAATTCATGAGGCAAGTTGCACCACACGGTACGGTCAATCCCTCCGCCTCTCGCCTCTCCTTCCGGGCCCCTGTTTCCGTATCTTTCTCCCCGTCCCTTCTTATCCTATCTCCCTTACCGGTCTTTCTGCCCCGCGACTTCGCGACCGCACGCCACGCTTGTTACAAACTTAAATTGCTCCACATCGAAAGTTAACGTGCTCATTCTTCCCGTGGGACACCGGGAACGCCGACGCGGCGCCCGCAGGACTCTCCTCCATCCTCTGCACCACGGAGGACGCTGCGCGTCCTCGACCTCGCTATGAAAGCTCGGCGAGTTTTTCTCGGACTTCGTTCGCTGCGCCGGGATATTTCGGATTTTCGTCAGAGTTCAGGCATTATGGCGACTATCCCCGTTTCCGTATCTCGCAATTTGCGCGGCACCGACGCTTACGCTGACATTAGTTGACTCCGCGTTGTTAAGAGAAGAGATCCTCCAGCAATCTCGTCCCTAATTTGCTTGCTGTTGGTTGTTTCTCGGATTCATTAGTTAGAATAAACAATTAGGGCTGGACTGATTGTGAGAGAAACAAACTTTCATATACATTAAAATTGAAAAGTATGTCGCGCATTATCATGAAGCTTTGGATTCTATTTTAAATAAATTGTCATAAAATCATATCATTTTCATGTAAGATAAACAATTGATTATTAACTTTTATCTTCGATATTTATGTAGTGCAAATAAAGAATCAAATAATCACGTTAAATAAATATTTGGAAAACACGCTCTGAAAAAGTATAGCTCATTTTATAATCCCCGGATATTTATTTTCTTTTATTTTCAAATCCAGACAAAATTCTTCGATGGCAGTCTAGATGATCGAAATTAGGAGACGCAAGTATATAAGCTAATGCAGTCGGTCTGGCGTTTAACAGTGTACAGCGAGCACAAAGTTTATTTATTGGAGGAAGGACGGTCAACTATCTTTGTTGCGGTGCGGTAATATCTGCCACTGACAAGTTTAAATCGTAGACACCATTGTGCATCGCTCGTCGTGTATACGTGTACGAACGCGAGCACACCGTGTATATTATATACGCGATATTACAGGAAGCTTATTCGCTTACAGGGTGCTCCTGGTCAACTCTCAATCAGTTGTAGTTAGCACGACGCAGTAGTTAGGAAAAGCATTGAAGTGTTCTCGCGACATCAGTTTTTGATCGCCAAATTAATACGTAAGTCGAGATATTCATATACATTACTTGCCGTATAAATCACTTGCATAACAATGCTTGTGTAATATTTATATACTTGTTATATATTTTGTAATTAATGTTTTTTGATTGTACTTTATATTTTTGTGTGATTGTACCTGAGCTTTTACTTAACAAAAAACTAAAAACTATTTCTGACTTCGCAAAGACATATTGTGTCTCGCTTATTTATTTTATGTATTTTCTTTTTCCGCTCGGGATATCGCACTCTTTTTATAATAGCGATCGTGGGACGCTTTACTCGTGGTCGCGTCGAAAGAGTCACGTGCGTCCACTTGCAAGTGGAAGGAAGCACAGTTGGTCAGGCACACCCAGTAGAAGAGGTATATCCGGCTCACCGCAATATCGCGGCGGATGCTGCCAGGAAGGGAAAGCCTTCTGTTGATAATTGCGCTTTGCTTTTGACGTCTGACGACTGGTTACGTTTTCTCTCTCTCTCTCTCTCTCTCTCTCTCTCTCTCTCTCTCTTTCGCGCGCGCGCGCGGATATGCGCGATCGCCCAGAGACCGCGGATTACCAAATCGATTTCGCTGCGAGTGTATTAATTATGGCGGAAGAGTCTCTTGTCTCCCCGCTCCGGCGCAATCCCTTCCGTCGTCCACGCCGACCGATATTGGTAATAAAAATACCGCACAAGCCGCTCATTTACTTTTATTTAAAGGACGACCGTCGACAGCGGTACGTGCGAATTTCCCTTTAATCCCGAGGGGGATTAATCTGAATCCAACGGAAGGCGCAGGCATCGTCGCTCCCGTAAATGTGCGTTTTTGATTCTTCACGCGAGTGCACATCGCTATATCTAATGCGTATTAATACATGCGAATAAAGCGAGACTGCTTAATACATATCGCGGCGGAAGGGCTTTAATCGCGATTGACATACACAACCATCGGTTTTATTACCGGTGTTATCTGCACTCACAATCAGCTTTACGAGCTCATCGCACACAGTCTGGTTGTGATAGACTCACCGACTCAGCTTATAATTCCCATAACGTCTGTGACGTTACATGAAACGCAGCGATGCGAAACGTACGAGGCTGATCTAATGACTGATCGTGCAAAGAGTTTAAGGGCTAATTTCCATAATTTATTTTTTTGTCCGACGTCACAAATGAACTGTCATATCGAGATAGTACCGTGGAATATTCTAAAATGTTTGAGTCTGGTCGATATTTAATTAATCTAATCGATTCGACGTACGATAGTCCCTTTACTTGATGATAAATCATATAATTGTATTCAATAATTAGCAAAATTATCCATTATGCTTAAAATAATATCTATGCAGACTGATATATCTATAATTCCATGCCGAAAATAATTTTTGCAAAATTAAATTAACAAAATTAAATTTTGCTTAAATATTGAATACATGCGAATCCCTGGAAATAGCGAGGACCGAAAGTGTGATGCCGAAAGTGCGGACTTTACGTGGGCACTATAGTTCACGTCGGATAAAAAAGTGGAAGCGCGAGGAACGTAAGAGGATACGTTCGTCCGCAGGATCGTATAACGTCCTTCCGTGTCCGATAAGAAAAGAGGTACGGTATATCACAAGTCCGGGTGGCTCCTCGATAATCCCGCAGGGCGCCGTAAAGAAACGATGAGGTGAGTATCGTCCTCTCCCTCGACAAGTTGTGCCCCCGACTCGACTTTCCCTTGAGGAGGACGGCATACGAAGAGGCGCCCGGTCGTTTATTAATAAACGCAAGGAGGGTGGAAGAAAAACTTGAAAAGAGCAACGGGTGGGTGAATCAAGATTGCGTCGGTTGGAAAGCAGGTTGACGCGCGCGACTACTTAAAGGAAAATAGGTTGTGTATACATGTCGCGCCCAAGAATGTCATGCTATTTTAGAATCTTTCTTAATATATATATATATATATATATATATATATATATATAAAGTATTTTAAGTGTAAATATTTCATGCAGGAATTTTATTTATACAAAAGAATATGTGTGTTTCATAAAAGCACCTTCTTCTACGCGATGTATGTTCAAATCTTTTTACGTCGCTATTTTTGACGTAATTAAATAACCTTCCTAGAGTACTAATTATATTACCATTTCGCGCGATTACTTAAAGGAAAATAGATTGTGTATATATGTCGCGCCCAAGAATGTCATGCTATTTTAGAATCTTTCTTAATATATATATATATAAAGCATTTTAAGTGTAAATATTTATGCAGGAATTTTATTTATACAAAAGAATATGTGTGTTTCATAAAAACACCTCCTCCTATGCAATGTATGTTTAAATCTTTTTACGTCGCTTTTTGACGTAAATAACCTTCCTAAAGTACTAATTATATTACCATTTCTCTAGTCTAACGGCGAACAATATCCCGTTTCAAATTTATCAGTATATTATATATCTTCTCCTGGAGATTAAGTTACGCTTTACGTTAAATTAATTAATTGAAATTAAAGAGAACTAGAGCGGCGAGCATTGTCAGAGGCAGTTAATGAAGCGTCTTGAAAGTAAGGCGTACTATTAATTCTGGAAATACGAGCGGGATGAAGTTCATTTATCGACTCGTGGGAACTTTGGTTCTCGCGGTTTTCACTAGAACGCGTACAGCGTGGTGCTTCATTTGATTGATGTCGAATCTAAATAGGAATCTTATCACATGTATCTCCGATCTATTATATCTCTATGGAAAAGATAATAATAAAATTCTGATCATTAAAAGATGTATAGAAAACGACGTACAATTATAATCTAAAATATTTTTTCAAGAATTATGTGAAACGTATAGTTTCGAAGGTTTTACGCGTTTAATAATTTCAAGTAAATTGCTCAAGTAGAACACCACGATATAGTCTACTATTCTTCAAAGGGTTAAAAAAAAATCTATCGAATGCTCATACGGAGAATATTGTGGAGAAAACTAAAGGACGCTATCTTAACTGGAAGTTAAGGGCGGATGTTCTGTTAAACAAATTAGTATTTAAAGCTCCTTTTAGTTCCATTCTTCCGTGACATTAATCGCATCTTTTTTTTGCGACGTGATTATTAATACACTTGCGAAGGAGGAAGTGCGTGGCTGGTGACGTTCAAGTACGGTTAATCACAGCGGGAATAGCAAATTTCCCAGGAATTATCCGGCGGAACAATACGGACGATCGTCCGTTTCTTCGAGGTAGAGTCAAGCTTTACAGAAGGCTTTTAAAGTCGCGTCTAAACGGCAGTGCATATACCGAGTAGTATATAATACCGAGGAAAGTATTTAGGAAGGCTTTTACTTGAACAACTGCAGCTTAATTGCAGCGCATTTGCGTTAAAATGTTTCTGGAAATTTCATTGACGGAGACAAGCGCGAGTGCTTGATTATGTACGCACTCAATTATTTATACTGATAAAAGCCGGAAACGCTATAATAATAACGCCAAGTGTATTTCAGTTTGCAATTCTATAAGCAAAATTATTAATATACTATACAATGTTGTCAATAATAAACGGCTACTTTTTATATTCGAATTTTATAATTTTTTAATCGTAAATAATACGTATTAAATTTGTTATTAATTTTGTATCAACATGAATAAATAATATTAAATTCTTCCTCTTTCTTTATTTATACTGATAAATGCCGGAAACGCTAATAATAATGCCAAGTGTATTTCAGTCTACAGTTCTATAAGGAACATTATTAAAATACTGTACAACGTTCTATTTTTACTTAATAAACGATTACATTTTATGCTGGAATTTTATCATTTTTTAATCGTAAACCCATATTGAATTTGTTAATTTTATATCAACATAAGTAAATAATATTAAATTCTTCCTCTTTTTTTTCTTTCCTAAATGTATCTTTCCTGCAGACTTTTATTTGCATAATATATGCGAATTAATTACCCCAATATGCATATTGCAGCACAACAGTATGTAATTATTGCTGTGGTAATGAATTACCGCAATTTTACTCTTACGCAAATGGAATATTTAATATGACAGTAATTACCGCATTTCGACTTTCACTGGTTTTTAGATAGAATCCATATTATCGATAAAGAATTTAATAAAATCATACATGTACTCGAGATACATAAAAATTATTGATAAAAAAGTACACAAAAATAGTCAAGAAGATTTTAAAGATTAGTTCTTCTCAATTTAAAATAATTCGTTGCACAAGTAGAGCGCGTTACATGATCGTCAACTTTTTTTCGACGAAACGGAGAAAACGCAAAATATAAAGTCAGCAATCGTAGACTACAACTGCACAATTAGCGCTTTATAAATCCGTCCGTTCAACGACGATTCGTTCCCCCTGTCTCATTTCGCGTTCTATAACAAAGACAAGCGCAGATAACAGTAATACGTAAAACGCGAAACGATACGTTTCCGATATCAACCCCGCTCGCGTGGAAATTAATTGAACGGCGCGCGTCTAACTTCGGTGTGTCAAATTTCAGTTGAATCTGCGAACTAATATAAAGAACAGCGCCAATCGCATGGTTCCAAAGACTGATGAATAAAAATAATTTAATAAAATTAAATAAGTAATTGAATATAAATAATTCAATAAAAATTAATCAAAAAATATGGACATGAATAATTCAATAAATAGAAAATAACTGAATTGTGATGTAGTCTGTGCCACGGTGAAATTTTTTGAAAACATAATTTTTACAATTATGTTATATATATGTATATGATAAAGAAATTAAAATATACCTATATGTTTAGCTCTCGTCGTAATAATATATTTTGCACCTCAAAATTATTTAAGCTCGCCGTAATGAAATATTTCGCGGCTCGGAATTGTTCGGTTCTCCGTACAAAGAGAAAATGCCGCTGTAATAGATACAATGAAGATTCACAGTGGCAATACCTCCGGTCTGGAATCTGAGCCGGAATGCAGATCACACAAACATTAAGAATACTTATCCTTTGGGTATAACTCCAGAGCCAAAGGACTCTAAAGAAGAGGGTGCGCGCATACCGGGGTTAATAAACGAAAGCGGACGAAAAGAAGTGCCGTGACAACGACGACGACGACGACAACGACGACGACGACGACGACTCGGCGGGATGCGACCGGGGTTGGCGGCGGTGACGAAGGGGGTGGCGCGTGACGCGCGGCTCAAGGAAGCCGCCGGGTATATACGTGCGCCGATCGTTCGCCTCTTTAACAATTCGCGGCGCGTCCGCGTTAACAGCATTACGACAACAAGCCGGAGTTGTAGAAACTTATAACGAGAAAATAATGAACCCGGTTCACCGAGTCTGCTTGGAATGCGAGCCGGGGTGCTGCTCACCACCCCTTCCCCGCGTCGACGGGGCAAAGCCTCCTCCCCACCCCCTTTAACTCCCCCCCCGCGCTCGTTTCACCCGCTACCGCTTTGCCTACCTTTTCAATCCTTCGTCTCTGTCTCACTTCAATCCCGTCGTCCTCTCGTCTCTTTTTTCTTTTTCTCCGCTGCTCCGATGCCTTTGGCTATCCTATTATACAGGATGGCTCGCGTAAGCTGATCGCAGCGAATTTTTCGGAAGCCGAGTAAGCTTCGCTATATATAAGTGCCGACGAAAAGAAAGGCGAATTTGCTTTTAAGTTTTCAGGGATCTGAATCTATAATTCACTGTCTCTTGTGCACTGTTGTTAATAAAATATTACATGAAAAATAAAAGTTTTGCAGCAGTTTTAAATTCTAGAAAGGAATCTACACTTTAAATTACATATAAACCATCCTCAATTAGACTAGCAAAATAATATTCAATGTTAAGTTTCAATTATATGAATAGAATAAAAGATGACATGATATCTCTCGGTTTGTAAGTCGAGTCCATGTAAAGATAATTTCTGAAACCGTTCTACAAATTGTCAGTTAATCATTATGCACGAATATACTCGACCCCGTACATTATCTGTCAATATTTCTTTGCTCTTTTTTCATTTCCGCAAAATCCGTCCATCAGCTATCCTCCAAGTTTCCTTTTTTCTAATCTCACCCTCTTTACGTTTCCGCACTTTACTCCCCCTTCCGCGCTCCTTGCGCGCTGCTAATTTTTCTCAGTCACACCCTCGATTTCCTCTTTTACAACCTTCGGTTGTTGTTTGTCTGAACGTTTTTCTATTTCTCTCTGTCCGTCCAGCGAGCTGACATGCTTTTCGGTCATGCAAATTACTGTTTCTAGAGCTACTTTGCATTACGATGCGTGACATCCAGTTGCAGCTGCGTGCAGCTGCCGGGCAGTTGTAAGTTGTAATCTTCGGCCACGTTGAACAACCCGCTTCAGTACTCGGTACTAGGCAAATGTTACTACAGTTTTTTGTCCCCCCTCCCTGCCGCTCTCGCTCCTCTTTCACCGCGCTATTGTTTTCCACGAGTGTTTCGCACGTTTGCGCTTTTCGCATGCATGGTTATCTGGAATGCACCCCATGTCCCGAAGCGCTGCGGACCGCCGTTTGTCGTGATATTTTTGTTTACGCTGGGAAGTTGGACAATTCCATGCGTTATGCTCTTTGAAGTCTTTGTTTTTGCAAACTCTTCGTACTGTAATCTTTTATCTTTGACTGTGAAGTTCCGCTTTTCAATAGTTTCACTATGCGAAAGACAAAGATTCTCGTAAAATGGATATTGAAATCCGTAAATTTACAGAATCTATATAAAATTCCAAGTTAAATAATCACGAATTACTCAAGTTTATTAAAGAATCCATTGATACATTAAATGGAACGATAAGCAGCTAATTTCCCATTTTAATGAAACTGTCCAATTTTAATAAAACCATCCGTATTAATTAATTATTTATATTAATAATTAATAAAAGAATGAGCAATGTTGTGAAAAAAAATTTTAACTAACACAAAATTAGAGATGTTGTTTTAAAAAAATCTTGAAAAAAAGTTGATTTTTTTTCTCGGAGACAGACAGAAATGCTGAATAATACACACGACACATAATCTATTTCACTTAAAAAGAATTCCTCTTCAGAAATTAACCATATCCTTTTAATCGTCGTCGGAATTCTTTCGGCGATGGTGGCGTTAGAACGCGACCCGAAGTCACCGAAAAGTCTCTCGTGTTCCGTGCGGTTCCTGAAAGTTTGCCCCGGGCCAGCCAGCCAGCTAGTAAAGGATATCTCCACATCCGGAAGTTCGCTCGAAGTATCCTTCGCGCGCGCGATGCAGCTCCGGCGTTCGGTTCCTTCCTCTCGTCTCTCCTCCTCGCCGTCCTCCGCGTGCTTTGATCTTCGTGAAAGTTCCGCAAGATGCGCGGACGACGCGGCGCGGGCGCGTATCCCCCGGGTGACTAAGTCGATGAGATACTTAACTTTTACCGCGCCGCCGAGCGGAGAGGTGAGAAAAGCAATTTTGCGTCACCGTAGTGACGTCCTGCAAATTGCGGCGATTTATTCCGCGACGAGGGAGAAGCGCCTCGCCGTCGCGTCGGGAATTTTCGTTGTGTTTTATCACACGCCAGGGTCTCTATACAATTAATCAATTAACATTAATCACTTTTCTTTCACGGTAATGTTGCCATAGTTGCGATTCCGTTTTATTTTGCCGCTACTTAATCGAGAAAAGCTGCATAAAAAATATTCGCGGATAATCTTGCGCGATTCATTCACGCGACTTTCGAGATTCGAAGATCGAAAAGGATATATCGAATATAACTCTTCTCGTTTCCACTACTAAATTTTTGCACAAATATCGTGGTATTTATTTGTTATACTTATTTTTTTTTATCATCGATCAGCTTGTTGGGCGAGGTAAAACCGGATAAATTCAGTGAGGCGCGATTATAAAAGGCTCGGCATTCCTTTCGTATCGTACATTTCCGCAGTTGGCATTATTCTTTATAATTGCGCGCGGAGCAATTTATCGCGTTTAAATAACATTACCTTAATAGCCCTGCGCGCGCGAGAGGCGAGCCTTGTTGCGGACATTAAAGTAGCTCGCGGCGCGAAATGCGTTTCGCATTTAGTTCTCGAGCGGAAGAGACGACAAAAGATCGATAAAAGCCGCGCGCGCCGCGAAACATATTCATCCCGGTCGCTCGCGCGCCCCCTCCACCGTATATTTTCATACGTCGCGCGAATGCGATCCCGATGCGGAGAAGACATTAGCCCGCCGCTGATGTCTCGCAAACGTCCCCCTTTCGATCGCTCAATCCCCTGACACTCTTTCCGCTCTCCCGCGGCTCTGCCACCAATGTATATACCAAATGCACCGGGAATGGTATTGCCATTCCTCCCGTGTTTTCAATTTCTTTTTTACTAACTTGAAGTCGACTTTTACATAACGAAATTCCTATGTGAAAGACGGCTCGATACAGGCCCCGGGATCAGTCTGTATAATCTCGGTTATTTTATGCATATACTTCTTCGAAGTATGCGTCCTGCATATTTGTATGAGGAAGCACGGAGGAAATTATATATCGAGCACAAATTGCCATACACGACGTTAGAACGCCTTCGGATAGCTTCATAATTCCATCCTATAGGACGGAAAATTCTTTAGATGCTCTTTTATCACTGTCCCCGGCACATTCCGAAATAATCTTCCTTTTAATATCGCCGCGAGCGACGACGACGGCCCGGCTGCAGTGTGTGCGAGTAAACGTGTGCGCGCGCGACCCTTTGCTTTGTAGTCAGATTGCGGTACAACATGTTATAAGATTGCAGATTATTTTACCTCCTAAACCTAATTCTCCGTGGCAAAAAAAAAGTTCTCGGTACTCGGTACTCAAACTACTTAAAATTCCCGCCGCGTTCGAAATCTTTTGAATTTACGCATTGCTGAATCTCCCCTGTCGGCAGTATTGTAACCGTTTGCAACTATACCTGTTTTAGATGCTTGGAGCAGATTCATCCGGAAAGCGCGGAATAAATGACTCTTTCTCCCTTCCTCGATCTACCGCTCGTTCGCGCTCTTTCTCTCTCCCTTTTTCTCTCTCAGCGGAATATTTGAATTTCGCAGATTCCACGTTACCGACGCACGACGACGCTCTCCGGAGGGTAGGAGAGCGGACGCACGTCGAACGGGGGACAGTATTTGTATTGGACGCGCGAGCGCGTGAGCGAATCGAGCCGAGGAATTTCTTCGGGGAATTTTCAGGGCCCCGGACGTGGCGCGAAGACACAGGAGACTGATGCCCCGCGCTGTCTTCGCCTCTCTTTCTCTCTTTCTCTCTCTCTCTCTCTCTCTCTCTCTCTCTCTCTCGTCGCTCTCGTCTCGTCTCTCGTGTCCTGGGCGATAGGATGCCAATAGGAGAACGACGAGAGCGGCCGAGGGGAAGGAAAGAACGAGGGGGGCGACGTGGCCGTAGCCGGGAGCCAGGATGGGTTGCAGGATGCCGATGGAAGTAAGGAGGATGCCGTAGGTATCCGGAATGGATTACGGAATCAGATGGGATAGCGGTCCGGAAAGCCCTCTCTCTCTATCCGGGCACGACACCTCATCATTCCACCACGTTCGCCGGTGCGACAAAGGGTGAGAGGGGCGCAGGAGGGGCGGGGGAGAGGTTCGGTATCCTTCGACACACACCGCGCGTCGATCCTCCCCCGAGGCGTGCACGGTGATTTAAGTCAGTGTTTACGCTTTCGTGTTTTCCGCGTCCCTACCGGCAACACATCCCGGCTGCTTGGGCCCCCCCCCCCGATCTTGCGGAGGTCTCGCGTCGGAATCCCTATTCCTGGCACCGCGTTGATTCTGCAACGCTGTATCACCCGAATCTAGATCCGGGACATGCCCGATAAAGCCCCCGCCGCCTTGTGTTCGCATTCCACAGGAAAACGCGGAATATTTAACGTTATCGATAGCGCACGTGTTGCAAGTAATTTAAAGAGAAAGAAATATAGATGCGCATATGTGCCAATCAAGATAAAAATTTTTTTTATACTTAATGTAAATCCTGATTGACCAACATTTATATATGAAACACCAATTTCTCAATGTAACTTTTTTAATGGTATGTTATTTTTTTTGCTCAATAATCCTATTCCGCGCGTTTCATCTCTATCAGCAAGTTTATCATACAACATAATCTTGTGTGACCGAAAAGGACGCGTTAGATTGTAAAACATCAACCTACATACTTTATTAATTCGATTTCGATATTGGCAGCGGTTGACAAACGTCAGTTCAGCACATGATATTTTTGAAAAAACGACAAAACTGATCTAATTAAAGATTTTTGCGATGTAAAAGTATCAGAATTAAATGAAGCTATGTGTGTTATGTGATCAGTTCTCTAATCACTTTTTTGTAACAACAACAGCTGTTATAATCCGTATTGTAAATTGCGATTTTCGTTATGAATAAAACTATACCTTTCTTGTTTATTATTAGGAATTGTTTAAATATATATAAGAGACAAGTTTAATAAGAGAAAAAAATGAGTTAAAGATCTTTCGTTTCTAAATTTGTAATATTGTTAGAAATCTCTCTCTCTCTCTCTCTCTCTCTCTCTCTTTCTCGATACACGCAAGAGCTTTACGTGAAAAAGAAAAAAATCGCATTGGTAATTTCCTGTAAATAATGTTTCTATAATACGAAGTTCGCGTGATAATACTCAAGCTGGTGAAACGCCTGCCGCGTCGTTTTTAATTATTCCGAAAACGTTCGTTTCACGCTCAACCGGCTCAACTGACAATGAGTGGCCCAGCATCACGGAGAAAAAAGCGCAAAGGACTCTCTCGTCTTTTCTCCTTAGTTCCCTTCGTGTGTCGAGTATATGTACCGATTCTTGGTGGCGTCACGTCGCGTCATCCCAAGAAACTTCCGAAGTTTTAATCCAACTTGCAACATACCGGGCCGTCGATAGAGGGAAAAGGGAGAATTCGCGTGACGGGAAGGCTCACCACGCCACGGAGAGGATGCATTTTATTATTAGTCCCGCGACGAGTCCCGCCTGACAAAGCGAATTTAAGCCCGCCGCTAATTAAATCACAGCTTCGCTTAACTGCGAGAAGATCGACAGCCGTTGACGGTTCTCGGTTTCTAATTTAATCAAGCTAGATCTATTGATATAGACACGTTAGTAATTTAATTATTCTAATTACGCTATGTTTCCTAGACATCAAGACTGGTCTTATAAATGCAATATTCATTTTTTGCTTCCTAAAGCTTTTTGGTGAAATATAAATGAAAGAGAAAGAATGCAAACTAAAATAAAAGCGCAAACTAATAAAAAATGCAAAATCAAGTGATAGAAAATGTATACGTAATCATTAATTTTACGTCAAGTGCTAAGGCGATGCTGGAAAGACGGAATTATCGACACATTGCATTCGTAACGATAACTTTGAAACGACTGAACGGAATTGAAAACGCTTTTACAGCATTGAAATAGACATAAAATATAAGCGCGCCAACTATAAATTTGTAGTAGAAACGAAAAAATTAAACAATTTTTTTTTTTAGTCGCACAGTTAATACCTGGTGTAAACATTTCATTGGTACAAAAGTTCTGTAGCTCATATGTACAAAATAAGCATAGGTCGCGCGCATCGGATTACATGAACGAATAATATAAGACCTTTTGAGCTACGATTGAAAGCGTAGAAAAAAGATATCGTTGCGAATGCAATTCGTGCGCATAGTCAAAATAAGGAATGGTAAAACCAGCAAAAATTGCGTCTAGTAGTAAGTGCTGGATTTTGCGTGTTTGACTGAGACAGAAGATATTGTAAGAAGTTCATTTGGAGGTATCACTGAAATTCAACAGACTGTTTTATCAATCTCGTGTAAATTTTTCCGACCTTTCAGCATCGCCTTAAAAATTCCTCCAAAATATAAGGAAAAGCAAAAATCATAATTTAGATTAACAACAAACTTAAAATTCGAGTGAAATAAATAATATATTTCAACGTTAAAAAAAAAAAAATTAAAGAGGAGCAACGATTCGTCCAAGGTACATACAAAGGGCGTCGTCTAAATACCGGAGCGCGATCGGTTACCCGTGAGTTTTGTATATAAACGCCACATAATAAAATTATCACGCCGTTAATACTCGGCGCGGCCGGTGGTTAAGGTTAATTTAATGATTTTCGTTATTGGCTCCGACGCCGTAAAGCTATCCTCGCACATCTGTTGCCGGCATCGATTTTAATATCGTTCCGCGCGTTGCCGCGCTCCGGCACGCCGCCCGGCACGATCGTACTTTGCCGACTCGGTTTCAGGCCGCTCCAGGCTGGCGCGAGATCGAATTTTTCGCGACTGTATATCGGCGTCTCAGTACTCTCGTCCTAATTTCATTCCTCTTCGTGCGTACGCGTTATAATGTATATTTCATCATTTTACCGAGAGAATATTATACTCATTATAACAACTTCATTTATGGAGAAGGTCATTATTAATCTATTGTACCTAAAACTTGATTCTGAATGAAAGCAAAATGTGCTCAACATCAATAATAGCCGTCACTTGTTTTAGCACTTACGTAGTCATGATTATTCAGATGTAAACTAAGTGAATTAAAGCAAAGTGAAAATCGATCCATTTTTGCGGACATATATAGCTTCAACTTATTTCGATAACTTAAGAGCGAAATATAACTATGTGATTTCACATATTCTAGCTTCAATGAACTGTGAGCCGTTACTATCGGATTCAACGCAGAATTTGATTGAGACAAAACCGTATCGTCACGCTGTTAAATTTATTGCGAAAAATTATTGCGATAATTTACCCACGAATATGTGACAATATCCGAAAAGGGTAATAACCGTTGATTTTCACTTTAGATAGACAGAAACAGGCAAATGGCCATACAGGTTCAAACTATCTGCGAACCCGGAAGCAATCATCCCCGTATATAGAAGGAGGGATGCCCCGCTTGTTACTATACCCTCCGCGAGTTTCAAGAAACGGCGTGAGGCCTCCGGCTTGAGTTACTGAGATTGCCGAAGTTCTGCCCTCCATCGTCGCCGCGTACTCTGTCTCTCCGACCTCGCCGGCCGTTTCTCGCCCCCTCAAATTCGACTTTTCAATTTGATATTCGCGAATCGCGCCGATCTTCTCGCTTCCGTTTGCGCTCCCGGCCGGCGGGCTTTCTCCCAAGGTAGCGCCTAAATCACCCCGCTCGCTCGGAAGGAAGCTGATCCCCCGAGTTACGTACAAAGGAGTAGGTGTTATATCAAAGTCGGAATTGACGACTACGGCGCGGAGGGGATACTCGCGCCGTTAGAACGTGCATGGCAAAGGATTCTAACGTGTCCTCTTTCGCAGCGAGAATGACGAAAAGAAAAGAAGAGAGGAGAGAAAATGGGGCGAAAGAAGGAGAGAGAGAGAAAGGAAGGGGGGAGAGGGGTAAAGGACGTTCGATGTGAGCGAAATGTCCTTAGGGGATCGAGGATCTTCCTAGAATGTCTTCGGCACCGTTTGCCCCACCTCGACCTCGTGCTTTTTATGGGCTCAACTTTTTGAAGGATGTGCAAACGACGAAATTGAACGCGCAGTTAGACGTTAAAGGACGTCTCCCGCTGAATATATATGTAGCTGGGCGTGCGCCCGATTTTTCTTGCGCGTTGTTTCGCCGGAGCGTGAGATCCGGAACGGAAGGAACGTCGCGTTGAATGTGGAATGATCCCGCGTCGCGGGGTTATTTATGCTGCCGTGCGCGCGAGCAGCATTTGTCAAACGGTGTACTAATTATTTATTTAACAATTTAGATTGAAGCTTACATTATATTGCTATTGTGAGACAAATTTAGAGAGTTGGCGTTACATTCGTTCCGATAACATTATTGTATTTGCCATTATTTTAGTATCTATTAATATTTGGAAAATATTCGTGAAAAATATAGTTTCATTTAACGCGCGCGAGATATTTCGTAATAAAACTCAGCGCCAGGGAGGTATTAAGGCGAGGCGAGAGCTCGATCAGATCCGTTTCACGTTGACGATAACTTTTCCGTAAAGGATTAATGATGCGTTGTGAGCGCTTGTGTCGAGATAACATGCTTGTTTGTAGACTACGCGCTATAAATTTGCGGGCTGGCAGTCAGATAAATGATACTATACCCAAGGCGGCTAGAAGGACCCCTGTGGGGGAATCTTCATCGCGCTGGTGAAACTTCTACGATGCAGTGCCTGAGTTGCCGCGCGCCGCGCTCCCGTATCAACATCGATTTTTAACAAAAAGCAGCGGATATATACCGCCCGCGAAATTACAATTTAAATTGGAAACGGACGTCGCAAAACCTGCTCGTATAAGTTAATATTCGTGGGAATTGAATGACGAAGCGGGATCACACAAAAATCTGTGCTATTGATTGAACATTGTCCACGAATTAAAATGAATAAGAGATTATATACGAAAGAGGGAAGAAATGAAAGGGATATCGGGAAGAAGATAGGAAAAAATCGTGTGCAATTTTGCGGCAAAAAAAAAAAAGAGCGTGTATCGTACTTTGGCGCGTATTATGTATATTCGTGAGAACAAACGCAGCGATATTTTCTGAATAGCTAAATAGAGTCGCCCAAGTGACTCTCCGCCTTATTTTCATGACGTCGAAGTTAAGTTCCTGCAACGTTTCATATAATAACGATAAAAGTCATAGAAGCTAATGTCTGAGGAGAAAGGTCGCCGTGCTTTGTTCGGGTTGAGACAATGGCTTACCATGCTGACATTTCTCGGGCGAATCGCCGCGCGCCTAACATTTATTATAACGACCGACGTCCGACGTCGTGACTAAAGTTTGCACTTTTATTAAGCCGCCCGTCTTTCACGAGGAAACTCTAATTAGCTTCTTTGCGCTGCGCATTTCTCAGACGTTTATCCTTGTGCGCTCGAACATACAGACGGCACCGCTATACCTACGTGAAATTTGAAAAAGTCGCGCGTCGATACATTGTTTCGAAGGAAAAATATCTTGCGAGTGATAAATACAAATTACATGTCAGTTTAATGTTGGTGGAAATTTCGAATAGATAAATTATATAAAAATATATTCTTATGATATGATGTGCCATTAAAACATTAATTGCATTTATTTAATATAAACAAATCTACTCTCCTTCTCGATACGAGGAATATAAAATTATGACTATTTTAATTTCATTCATTCAACTTTGACTTTGATATTAAACTTTCGCGAAATATTTACCACGATAATTTCTGCAATACGCGGAAAGTATTATAATTAAAAAATATATGTATATCGGTTATACCTGGCGCCCAAAGATATTGTTTTATATGGCTTCAGGTGTTTCCATCATCGCATTTCTGAAGGAATCGATTTAGATAAGCGTATAACGTAGCAACGGTTGGCAACGCGGGCGAAGGGTTGCCGAGACATTTTCTCTGAAAGTCGGAGCGGGATGCGCGAAGCCCATTATCGGGCAACGTGAGACGTCGGGAACAGCGCGGGCAGACCTGCCGCGAAACGACGCCTCGCGAGTTGAAGACACGGCTGCTCCTCTTCTTCTTTCTCTCTTTCTTTCTCTCTCTCTCTCTCTCTCTCTCTCGGTAGCGGCCGGGTCGGCGGCGGAGAGTTCGAACGCGCAGCGTGTGCCGCATCCCTCACTTGGCAGCCAATATTGGTCCACACGTACATACATACATTCACGGGCGTGGTACGCACACTCGGGCGTCGACCCGCGCGCGCTATCGTAGGGCAACGCACACACGACGGCGCGGTGTGTCGCAGCCCCCGCCGAAATATCGGTGTCGCGGCGGTGTGCCGACTGCTGCGGAAATTCGCGACGTTCGCGCTTTGTATTGTTTTCAACATCGCGTTTGCATACATCGCGTTTTGCGAGTTTACGTGTCAATGGTATACGATTTCATCGGCGAACGAATTTCTCGATCACGCTCTGCGCATCTTCGTCCGAGATTCCGCAATAGGCGTCAAAATTATTTTCACGATATCTTATTCGGAGATTAAGTCCGGCTTGTTGTCCGTTGAATTTTATTTTCTTGCGTTTTACATAAATGCGCGGATGGGCACGGATGCGTATCAACCTGCTGTCGCCGGGGCGATTGGTTATCAGTATAGGAGACGCACACTCGCGATTCTGGGAATGTCATCGTACGCGCCCAGCACGCGCGTACACGACGGGGAAATGCGACGCGTACGCTTTATATTGTTTTGACGTGTTTCGCGGGAATGCGTACTGGGGGATGCACCGTCGCAATGGAGATTGGGTACAGTTTAGGCCGGACGCCGTTGGCGGATTGGGGACGAAAGAGGGAATTATCGTCGCGACGATAATTGTGTCTTTAACGGCGCCAGTTATGCGCCTCGCAACATTATACGTGACTCCCCGAAAATGAGTCGGGTCGGTTTTACAAAAGATGGACGTACAAAGCGTACATTGTTGAATTATATATTTTTCGTTATTAACTCAATAAAAAATAATTGGTAAGCCGCACATTTTTTCAAATACGAATTTATACTGCCGCTACTTTTGCATTAGCTTATTATTTCTGCCCAAAAAGTGGCATGGAGTAATGCTTTTTAATTGCGTTTGCAAGCTCCTATTGTTCGAGCTAATTCGCGTATTCCAGTTTCATCGATTTTAATACAATGGTACATGCATCCAGTACATAAATGTAAAATATTTAATTTCATTTAATTGAACCTATTATGATGAAAAAGCTTTGTGTATTAAATTCTTAAGCTATCGTATTGTTTAGTGTTACAATAAAATATGCTTACGTTTTACAATTAAGTGTATTTATTTTATGAAGCACCCAATTAATCTCGGGTAAATAATTCAATGAGCTCTCTCGCGATACATGTAACACATATTTATTAACATTTGTTAACACATTCCGAAGGAATGAAATTAATATATCGTTAGCAAATAAAGAATACTATCTTTAATCTTGCATTTATATCGATGAGAAGTTAAAAGAAGCGCGAGAAAGTTTTAATTAACCTTTGGAAAAAAAATTATAATACAAATTATAATTTCTGTTCTTTTCAGTTCCTATTTGAGAGACGATCATGATGCGACATATATTTCTCTCGACAAAGAATTGGAGCAACGAAAGGCTTACGAGTAGTTTCATCGTAAAATTTACCTGATAATCACTCGTTGAAAATGACCACGTTTCGAGGGATGATATACATTATACAGAATGGCCCGCGTTATTACCTGATGCTTACTCGAATACTACCGCGCGAATGATATAACACGGCGAGTTTAGGTACGCAACTGTACAAAACGCGCCGCGCTGTACAAAACAAACGACACGACCTCACCCTGACCGATTCGTCAATTCGAAATGTTTAACATTTTATAAAGTAAATTACGTCCAATATATTCTGTTCCTTGCACTACAAATTAGTTTTGATACATGGACTGTTTTGCAAATATTTAGTAAAATGAATAAAATTTATCTTTTTTTAATCAAGAAAAGATTTATGAAGATCTGTCATTAATGTCTATGAAAAAGTTCTGACAACGTTGGACGTATTTTTCTCAAATGAAATATAATATAAGAAAGACTTACACAATTAAACAAAAATTTCTTTCATTGTCCGATCGATCGCGCGCCTTTGTTACTATTACTACGTCTTGTTATTCGCGCTATCGCGTATTTGCGCCCTCGCGTTTGCAAGGATCAATGGAGAATAGCGCATGGGCGTCGACGGCCGACGTAAGATAATTTCGTTTAATAATCCTCACAAGCGAGATTGGAAGCGCGCTCGAACGCAATTAATGGAACGTTTTGGTCGCAATACGCTTCGGGGGACAGGCGTAACGTATGCATGACATTCATCGTCGCCGCTTGACACCCCTTTATCGTGGATGCACCTGTACACGCCGAGCCGAAAATTGCTCGTGCAAGACTCGATAAAGCTTAACTGCCGCGATAAAACTAAACAAAGAAGAGCTAGTGAGCCAGCTAGATGTTTTTGCTAATGATATAATATATTTATAAACATGGTCATAATTATTCGGTCATAACAATAACATAAAATTTAAATTAACACAAGGGTTTCTTTTAATTCAAGCGTATGATGTGTATCGTTTGCAGTTGCGTCGATTGATGTGTTTTACGATAACGATCTATCAGAATAGTATTCTTGGTGAGTCTCTAGGATATGTAGAAAAAGACAATGAATATATGAATAGGTCATCAACTAAAATTATCTCTCAAACATTTGTCAAACAATTTTGGTTGATAATCTACTAATCATCGTCCTTTCTGTATATACATGTTTCCTAGAGACTCACGATGAATAATACTATTCTGAGAGGTCGTTATCTTAAAAACGTCAATATAGTTTGAAAATAAAGAGTTAAAAATAAAAAAGTAGAAAAATTACAAATAGGAGAAACAAATAGAGTTAAAAATACTTTTTGTTTCTTTATAGTGAATTTTCTGCTTTCTTTTCTTGAAAAAGCATAAATGAAAGGAATTACCTTGTAGCGCACATGATCAATGCAATGACCTATTTAACAACCTCCTCTCTGTCATCCCAGATTGACTGTCGATGACGTTTATACATGCTCGCTTGACGCGATATTTCATCGAGTATCGAGTATGCATCGAATCTGTCACCACGATAGTGTTGCGCTTCGAAGCGACCGGTAAGTCCTTCGTTAAATTTGATCTTCGCGATCGGATGATAATACCGCACGATGGACAAACTTCGTCAAAGTTGCATTGGTGTGGAGATTTCGACGAGGATAAAATAGGGCATTAACCAACGGCTTAATGTGATTTTAAAGCGCCGTTGAAAATCACTCGTGTGATTATAAATTTAATATTGAAAATGGATAAATATAATTATTAAATAATACTTAATATAAAAAGTGAACATTAATATATTCATATTTATTCATATTAGTTAATATAATTGAAATATAACAAAATTCATAACTGTCCATGATTGTCTTTACGCGTTCTAAATTATTATTCCAAAGTCCTACGTCAAGGAAAGCCTTTTTCGAAGCCCTGAACTAACCAAATACCCCTTCTTCCGCGAACTTACCGAGAGTTGCGGCGCATCTTGTTATTTGCGTAGCCGCATTTACATTCCGCAACCGTAAAGGACAACCAAGGGAAGTGCGAGTTGAACAACTCCCCGAGATCTGTTGGACTGCCGTGAATTTACCTAACTCATCAGTTTGCCCGTTTCGCCGAAATCTATTAATCTTGTTCAGGAGCAATTTTATTATTCACTCACCGAGCACGCGATTGAACAGTGACGGTCATCTTTAGGAATTGTATCGACTTCCTGACCGCAAACAAATCGACAAGAGAGCAATGGATGACGGTTTTTTTTTTCTCGACGACAGCATCTAATCGTCCGGGAAAATTGCAGCAGGCACATATCTGACGTGGACTTTCTGGCGCGCGGTCCTCTCGCCGACAATATACTATATTTCTTCCTCTCCGTTTTTTTTTCTACCTTTCTTCACGCCCTCCAAATATTCCTCCGTAATCGAAATGCATATATACATGAGGTTGAATGCTGTTGATGTGAGACTTAAACGTGCACCAGTTGATGAAAAAAGAAATGGCTCCTGAATTGACGTAAGGATAAGAAGAAAGGGGAAGAATACGATGGATGAAAAGAGAAAGTGAGAGATATAAAATAAAATGTCATGGTGTGAAGGATAATTTGATGGTGTCGTTGAAATGTAGAAATAATACAACGAGAATGTTAACTTGAAATTAAATATGTTGAAATATGTTGATTTATTTTTATGTTGGAAGAGAAAAAGAGAATTTTATAAATTGTCTGATGTATTCAGAATGTATCAAATGTCGCATATATGTCCTGTTACAAATTCCTCAATGAGTTTTAAATCTATTTTTTAAATAAAAATCTTATTGAAAGCTAATATTATATTAACAACATTATATTTTAATTCCTATGTAATAATTACATTAGGTTAAAGTATATTGAAATCAGCTTGGAATTAAAACAATGTTAAGTAGTTAAAAGTACACGAAGTTGAATATTTCCTTACTACATCTCTTTCTTAATTTACTCTACATTAAATGACAGCTCGCTTTTAAGTTTTTTTTTTACTCTCGACTGCAACTGAAGGCAACACACAACGGAAGGAATATGCGCCTTTTTCGTATCTCGTTCAATTTTTTCTGATATTTTAAGCAGATAAACGATCGTTTTCCTCGACATGAAACGCACGTGTATGCGTTGAGGGCGAGGGATTCGGAGGGAAGCGACAAACGGCGAAAAGGTCGCGCGGAGGTCCAAAAGGATGGAAACGAGCAATGCGCACTTCCGGGGATTTCTAGGAGAGCAGGACGAGGAGAGATGATGCAAGAGAGAGGGAGGAGACGATATGTCATGCGACTCGACGTGTGTTCGGCGGGACGAACAAATTTCCATTAGCCGGTTCAACTTTCCACGGTGACCTGGGAAAACCGGGTGACCACTGCCAATCAGCACGACCCTGTTTTCAAACCGCGCAACAGAAAAAAAATGTCAGCAGGCCGCCTTTAACGCCGCGCATCTGCCGACGCTCTCTGCGGATGTTCCCGGCGGTTTATCTGAACGTTATTACGAATTGTTATGGATGTGTCGCGTTCTGCCTGCGGCTGCAGATATACTGCGTTCGGATAATTCGAGAGACGCCTCGGCGACGACGTTAAACAGACATTTCGTGGAGAATTCCCTCTAAAGGCTTTAAGGGCACCACACAGCTGTTAATCTCGAGATTTCCGAATTTCCGACGAATCTAGAGGTTCCTTCACGGCAACCTCTAGGAGATTTGGAATCAATTATGTTATATTGCGTCTGTATTTTTCCCTGCAGCGCGAAACCTGCCAGCGCAAGCCTGGTTTGGACTACGATCCGCAAGGTGGCAAGCAAGGAAATCAGCAATAAAACATATTCCGTCCCGCGGGCTTTAGAAACCGGAGCGATTCAATTTCGGGACGTGTGTGCTTACGGTAAAATTGGTTTACGCCGCGGATAAAACCAGCGTATGTTTTGTCTGCGAGCTTAACCGCCATTTTAGCTATCTCCAAAATCATTGTTTTTCATCGGTTTCTGACGGAAGCGAATTTTCTCTCCTTCCCTCTCTCTCTCTCTCTCTCTCTCTCTCTTTCTTTACCGCATCATTCCTGTTATTTTATATTAAATTGCGTATTTGTAAGTTTCGCGCTGCAATAGCTATTATTAACATAATGAGATTTTTAGCAGCTAATAATAATAGTTTACCGAAATAAGATTACTTTTTTTGGAAAATCATTTTCGAGCAATACTGGTTCGCTGCGTTCCACCGCAACTTAATTCGGTATTTTCTACTTTAAGCTCCGCACCTTTTACCTGCCGTACTGCTAAAACTTGTTTTGCGGACATTCCAACCATCAGAGTGCTCCACTTTGCTCGTTCTGCATAGCAGCAGTAAGCAACGACCGCTCGGGCAAACCACTCATCGATTGCTTTTCGCTACCTAAGCTTAACAAGCCGACAACCACAATATGGACTAATGATACTAATACCGTAGAAATACTCACGGTAATACTCCGCTCCGCGAGCCCAATTGTTGACTCACCTCTTGCGAATGTATTTATATCGCCCGCTTAAACAATATCCACCGAGCCACAAAATGTAGCGGTTAAACAAACTTTCCCGGATGAGTGATGTTACTAAGGCATTATATCGCCGTGCGGATGTTTGTTAATTATTTGAGAGACGAGAGCCGAAATCGAGCGACCGATAATAAATGATCTGTGTATCTGCATGTTTGCATATAATTTTAATTTATAACTATTTAATAATTAGCGACTATAATTAATGTATAAGACTATATAAAGCAATTATATTATATAAATTATATAAAGTATTCTATCTAAAATTAAATGGATCCTGTTATATATAATTATACTTTTCTATTTTTATTTATATAACCTTCTCCAAAAAATTATTAAAATTAGTACAATTTGTATTCTTTACAAATAAATTGTCATAATCTCTCTCCGTCAGAGAAAATCGAGAAAAAGAATAGTCGGTATTTTTCCTCATTCAAGTTCTCGCTATAACAATAATCGAGAGAAAGCGACATGTACGCGCGAGACACCCTTACGGCTTCCTTGCACGCCTTCTGGATCGTCTCGAAACCGAGCGGGCGCGATTCAATTGCGGCGCGGGCGAAATTGTTCCGCTACCGTTACGCAACAACGAGAGTTTCTGCATATCACATGCGTATGCAGAAACGATTTATCTGTCGCGGCTTAGTCGTTATTTCAGCACCGTCGCCGCCGCACAAAATTACATTAACATAAACACGACCGCGGCCGTATGCATCAAAAAGTATACCGCCCGGCTACGCCTGGAGGGCTGCTGGCCTTCCCAATCGATATCCGCTCGAAATTTCGACAACACTCGAATTGATATTTATTCGAAATTTTCCGACGAATTAAGCATAAATATTTGCATATTATCTGTCACCGTATAGATTTCATAATTATTATTATTATATTGCGAGAATATCGAGTCTTTGAGATAATTTTGTACACGCATGGTATCTCGGATCCCTTCCAGCCAAAATCAGAATTCTAAGCTCCTCGCATGACTGCAACGTTATTCTCGGTTTTTTTTTCAATTGGGATTATTGTTTCTGAAATACGAGAGGAATTCTCGATAGATTTGATCTCAGCACAAGATTTCTCTCTACGCATTCGAAGCGTTCGATATATATCTCGCGGGAAAATATCAGTACCATCACCGACCGGCTGGCTGGCTGGCTGCCTTCTATCTCGGCCGATCGTTCTTTTATTTACGGCCGCGGGCTCGTCTCTCGCTCGTGTATCCCACGACGATCGGCGTCGTCACGCATGCATTCCGTCACGGGAGAGAAGCAGCGGTATATATCGGAAAGTGATTTTGAAAGGTTCGTTTGCCGTCGAAGTAGCGCGACGCCTGATGTCATTCGATACGAAATTGCTCGAAATTGTCGCGACGAATACCTTGTTTCGCGTTCTCGCGTTTGAGGGCCCGCCGCGATTGATTGGTATTAGTGCGCCTCAATCGAGAATCAATCAAACTCCTTTGTCAACTTTGTCAGAAACGCGGTGGAAATCCAATACACTTTTGCGAAATACGACACACGATTCACAGATTTGCATGCTCGAAAATTGATTAGTCACACGCGCTTGCTCTGCTCGAAACAGATTTGCTATTAATTATGTCGCTCATTATTTTTAGCATAATTAGTTATGCAACGAAAATTTAACGATTTAATCAGATGATACATTAATTTTAATATAATCTAGCACACAAGAATTTTATATTATAAAAGATATTTTTATCGTTCAGATTAAATAAAATCGACGCTGACAAAACAAAAAAGGGTACAAATAATATGCGCGAGAGCTATTCATACTATCGAGCATATGAAACTCGAGGATGAAACCGCCCGCGAACGCGCACTCGCACACGATATACCAGGCTTAAACTGTTATTCGAATAATCGCGGAGCAAAGCGAGCAGTAACGAGCGATCCGTAACTTCGGCGTCGTTGCCGAGAGTGGTGACGGACTCATAATTGTAACCATTAGAAACGCGGTATGTCACGGCTAACTAACGTCTATAACTAATTTACTTGCCGCGCGATGCATTTCCGACTTGGCATGTCCAGGCATTTATTACGAAATGCCGAATATATGCACGAGCGAGCAACTTTCGTCCGATACGATCTGCGATACGCTAACACAACGTTCGCTTATAAATATTAATAAAATGGATCTAGTCCGATGCGACGAAAACGTATTCATATACGGAGGATATGCACGAGATTGCATCCAACATGGCAGAAGCGTAAATTGATGTCGAATGGCTTTCAAGTGTAAGACACCAAGTTGACTATTCAAAAGCTTAACTATTCTAAACTGGAATATTTTGAAAAAAAATAGAAAAATAAAAAGAGGAAAAGGGAAGGGGGGAAAGAGTGGAAGTGATTAATATTCCGGTAATATTTAATCTATTCCATCTGGATCAATATAAAGGGCTCCACATGTACAATGATGTAAAAATCATTAAAATCCCGAGATTGTGATACGAGTTAAAAAAAAAATCGCAATAATTAAAGTGTCGGCATTAAACAAAGTTGCGAAGATTAAAGTTATCCACGGCAAGTTTAAAATCTACTGAAAGAGCTTGCTAATACTTTTAATGCAACGAGATTTGCAAAGGCAAAAGTTCGCAAAAGCGGAAATACGGCCGGGTCGCGGGATGGAATACGGGACGCTCTTAATTATTCCGTTCGAGGCAACGCGTTACGCCGTATTAAGCTTTCAAAATTCGGCCAGTTGCGCCCCTTTTCGAAGCGACGCGCATTAAAATACACGATACCGGTTGACAGAGAGAAATAGGAATGATCCGATTTAAAAGAGTAAAAAGGAGCGCGCATTATGCTCGCCGGCGCGACGCGACGCGCGGGGCGTTAAGTAAAAACCTATCCGGCCGGTATCTGCACTTCAACCACATCCCGCGGCCATTTGCATCTCATTCCGGACGTTATATCACTTTCATTAACGAAGTGGAATAGTAGATTTCCCAGGCTCGCGTGTTGCGGACGCAAATTTTGCGCAAATGCGCGAATGCGCGGCGCGCACCACCGGGCGATAAAAACTTCGGCGATGCGCGGTTGTGCGAAGTTTTCGGCCTGGCTCGCGTTACCGTGATGGCGCAAAATCGACGAGGGGGGAGGGGGGTGAAAATTGCAAATTGCGGTCGAAAGAAAAGCGGAAAGGTATTTCGCTCGGGGTTACTTCCGCTGCAAATAAAATCGAATTCTATTTTAGGAAAAAAAGAAACGACATTTCTGTCGACACGTAGAAAAGCGTCGCGAGGTATGACCGAGCGATACATTTATAATTATCGGTATTGCTCAATTGTTATCGACAACGTCGTATATCGTTTCCGGCAAGATCACAGTCCAACGAATATTTTATTCTAACCGACAGAAAACCTTTATCGTACTGACTTGTTAGTGTGCAAGACACTTTCCTTCACTCAACGATTCCTTGATCCATATTTAAATGTCATCTCTTCTTTCATAAATTATAACATTTTATCATACCTAATTAATATTAAATATTCGATTGGGATCTTCAGAAATATTTTTGTAAGTTCTCAGTAAAATAAATAAATAGAATTATTCAAAAAATTCTTTCTTCGCCTTTAAAAAATAATAATAGAAATGAATAAGTGAAAAATCGACCCTAATATATATAAATAACACAAATAAGCAAAGAAATCCTTATTTGGTAAAAATGGATTTTGATAATAATATAATATTCTAATAATATTCTTTGCTTAAATTTTACAATTACCGTTTTACGTAAACCGATTGCTTATTGATTTTGAAACACATAACTAAATTGAAACTGGAATAATATCACAAATTGTTAAATTGACAATTTAATAATATTGATACTAATGAGCATCTTGAAACATTGTAAAGAATTTATTTATTGCGAAAAAATCATTTTTATCTATATAATATTTTTAGAAAAAAGTAAATGCCGATACACGCTGAAAGAATTGTCGTACAAGAGCCGATTTATTAAAACCTTAGTTTCTTTTATGGAAAAAATTCTAGCGTCGAAATGTGTTAAGCGTTGAAACTTTAAACGATAAAACTTTTCTTAAGTCAATTTTTTCAATCATGCCTCTACTGCTCAAGACGCCTAAGATGCGGTAAGTCGTCTCGTAATCGCCAATACTGTCGTCTTAAAAAAGATTGGCACGAATTGACGGTGAGGCGTGTAATGAGGATGGTGTATCGGCACTCGCGACAAGTAATCGAATGAGAATCACGGCGGCCGATAGAAACATTATTGACGCCGTCAGAGCCCCGGCGAGAATTAGGTTTAAGACGCTTCCGGGAAGAGGAGGAGGACACACCCCCTTTAGCGAGAGGAACGGAATCGCGAGGATCCTCGAGATCCTATGGCCCCTGGGGCGACCCCGTTCTCAGCGGGGACAGGATCGAACGACGGATAATATTTGAGTTTTCGAAGGCCATCAAGCGCGAACGCGGGGGAGACAAGGCCGAAGGTCGTGGGTTAAGTAAGTGGTTAAGAGGATGGTGCCGTACTGCTGGGGTAATGGAATAAAAACACTCGACACACACGTATATGCACACACACGTGTACACACGCACATATACATACATACACCGATGTCACCACCTTCGACCCGAGGGGGTTGAGTAAGGGGGGGGGAGGCAAAAGGGTGAATGTCTTGCCGCTCTCTTTTTCCTCGGACCAGGCGAGAGGAGGAGGACGCTCAGGACGCGCGCTACGAGAGTTTCGTCGAAAAACATTCGTATCTCAGGTCTTCGAGAAACGTAGCGCGAAAATATTTCGCGATCAGCAGAGTTGGAATATTCTTTATTAATATCGCGCGATGGCGTATGATTTCTCTGTTGTCTCACGTTCCGCTGTCAAAATATTGCTGTTACGTGCGCAGTGCGCGGTTTCCTCAGACGCTTGAAGATGCATCTGCTTCAGAGCATATTCTAACAATATCGAAAAATTTTACAATACTTTAAACATCAAATATTTTATACCTATTGTTTGCGAATCTTATTTGCAAATATTTTATTCAACTACTCAATTAGTTAGTGAAAAGATAAAACAGATTGTGGCAATAGAAAATTATTAAATAATTGTATTACCTATTTTTACTTTCTTAATATACCTACATATAGTTTTCATATTAACGATATCTTAGAAAATCCAATTTACACTTTAAGAAACATACATTCATTTTACTGAAATGCATTACTTGCGAGAAAACTTCTCTCAGTTTAGTAATTATTTTAGTAATTGTTTATTCTATCATGTTTAGAATGCCATATATTCTTCCAATCTGCACAGATTCTGGGACGAATATAGAATTGACCATCGTCACAGGCTAGAGAATTAATGTTGCATGTACTTGGATCGAATTATGCGTTTAAATGGAGGAAATATGAAATTTCCTGATATTAAGGGGTGCGCATCGGAATCTGCTCAATCGACAAAGTTGATTATGATCGCGTTTCAACGTAAATTGAACAGACGGGGTGAGGCCGGAAATTTTCGTTAATGGTACCCCGATGTGATACATGCGTAAAGAGCTCTCTCTCTCCACATGTGCACGCATCTGTAGTCTCTTTTTGCGCACGTGACTGCTTTGGACGTAGTGTGTATGTCTGGGATCGCAATTAGTTTGTAGGATCGCACGCGATGTCCTCGATGGACATTCATTACTAATGCCGCTAATGACGCTTGTCTTGTGCATCCGGGACACGAAGTAATAATAGTTGAATATATACAGGATAGCACGCTAAAAACAATACAGTGCATGTCTGCTTTTTGAGGAGTCTCACAGGATTTTTTACATTGTACTATTTTTATACATTTCCATAATTTTTGCGAAATACTAAAGTATATCTGTAACATCGACGCGATAAAAGGCCATAATATGTATTTACCATATAGTTACGACTGCGAGTATAAAGTCAGTGCGAATGCAAAGTTTTAATAACGCGAAACTCCAAAGGTAGGACTATAAACTGTAAGACATTCCTACCCCTTTCATTAACCTGGGGCAATCCCCTTGGAACTGCGAAAACGTATTTAGTGACACGAAAAATTTTACGAGTTAATAAAAATTTATTCCAAACTCACGTATGAGTATTTTTATTTTTTATTGAGTTACCTTTCCATATTGGAATTAGCGTCTTATTAAAAGTTAAAAAAGTTTTGTTCACAAAATTACAAAATCAATGTAAAAGAACGACGAAAGTTATATTCGAGTAAAAAGTATATTCTACTTTTAAATATTTTTAAGATAAGAACTCCTTTTATATTGCCATGAACGAAATTTGCGCGGAAATACTAGTAAAACATTGAAAGAGCGGAACAATTTATTTTTATGGAAATACGCGCGTGCATAAAAGATTTTCGTAACACATGTCCCACGGAAAAGTATATTCATTTGCGGAAGCCCAGGGGTTTCACGCGTCACGTATCATGCGAAAATTAATTGGGTGTGGATGTGTATTTGCCGAGTGTGTGAAATTTTTATTCGTCCGCCGTGTCCGCAATCAAATCGTTCATGCTATGAATATCGCATAAATTCAATTCCGTATTGCATTATCTTGTTACGCGAATAGGATTTGACCGCGCGAAAAGCGGCGGCACTTTATTTCAATATTAAATGCGTTTCCGATGTCCCGCGCCTTTAATTATTAAATTTATGCGAGAAACTGCAATAGCACACCGGCGAGAACAAAAGGAAGGTGCCGAGTGGAGAATAACAAGAGAGAGAGAGAGAGAGAGAGAGAGAGAGAGAGAGAGAGAGAGAGAGAGAGAGAGGCGCCATTAAAAATGCTGAATAAACATGAAGGCGCCGAGGAATTCTTTGCCACGGACACAGTATAACCGTACACGCATTACTGCAAATGACGCGCAATTTGCGAAAAGTGTCATACTTTTGAGATTATTGTAGTTCCTAAATAAATTATATTATCAATCTACTCGTCTTATCAAATCATTTTGTGCTCATATTTGTTTGATAAATTATTTCAATTTAATATCTATTTCACACACACAGCGGATTTTTCATAATATTAATAGAATTACGGAAGTTTTACTTAACTGAATTATTTCATATTGAACAGAAATAAAGAGTTTTCTTTTATACGAAAATAAAATTAAAACATTTGACTAAAACTTTGGTTCGCCTTATTGAAAAAGTCTGACTTTGTCCGACTCTGCCCTTTTCTACTACTGTCGCTAGTGTGTGTCTGGCTCTGCTTGTCTTTTTCTACTTCTGTTGCTAAAATGTCTACACTCCGTTTGTCTTTTTCTCCTTTTAATGCTAGTACATGACAGAAAATTAATCAAAGTTCATTAATTCTTAATTGACATCGATGGAAAGGGTTTTTAAGTACTTACTGTTAGTATAATAGTAGAGGAAAATTTATATATTTTGACTAATAAGGGGCGCGATCTCTAGTAACGTTGCATTTCCGTAGAAGATCTGTTTCTTACCAAATTACCGATATTTTAACCATAGCATCGTTAGCGCTCCCGGGTTCCAGCTTGTTCACCGGCTCGCCGGCGACCACGACGGCAAGTCTCCTCGGCGTCGCGGTCGACTTAAGACGACGCCGCCGGCGTCCACCGGGGATCAAACCCTTGGCACGTTCACAAGGTGGGGATTCGGCGTTCCACGTGGAGGCGGAGCGACGTCGCGCGTCGGGGTGCCGAACCGACGCAGGGGCGTCCAACCCCCGAGACGCCTGGTGGGGAGCCGTGGCGAACGCAGTCCCCGACGGATCACCGAGACGGTGCAACGCGTTCCGCCGGCTCCGCTCGGTACTCGAACGAGTCCTTCGCCACGTGACCGAGCATCGGAAACCGCACTGACTCGAACATACTCGATTGGGTTTTCCGCGACGATCGTTGAAGATCCAGAGGGTTTTTCCCATCTAAAGGTACTTTGACAGAAAATCCTCCTGGCTGACCCCGAAAATTAGAATCTTATAAAAAAAAACCGGGCATAGAATCGCATGACTATGACAGGACAAGGTGAAAGGACCGTTGAGTTCGCGAGATCGGTCGCGAGATTCTGAAGTGCACCCCGAGGAATTCGTAATTGGCGTTCGCAGCGATCGTTTCGCAGGTGGACACGTGATTCCCGCGGGGGGTGGCACACCCCAAGGCCGTCGTGAATGGTGCTGAAAGGTGATGAACGTGTTTTCCTAAGGCCATTAAGGGCGGTTCGTGATGTTTAGCTGCTACGGGAGATTTTAAGTGTACGGATTATTGGGGATAGACTACGTCCTGATAAGGTAAATCCCTCATTTAGGTTTACGATCGTTGCTTTCGTTTATACTTTCTACAATACCTTTGACCTTTCGTAGCTTGTCGATCTAGGAAATTATTGCAAATCGATGGATAGCTTATAAATCCAATACACCTTTTTTTGTTAGTCAGATGACAGTATTGTTACATTTCATTCTTAATATTGCCTTTTATTTTTTCACAGAATTATTTTAATTACTTTATAAAATATTTTCGAGTCATTTTTCTCGTAAAAAATTATAATTTTTTAAAATAAATTTGAAATAATTTTTGTTTAATTGTTATTTAAATAGATGTATTCAACAGTTCAGATGTAACATTCAACAATTGAACAATATAATTTGCAGCAAGATTAAAAAAATTAAGAAAACAAGTTTTGTTTAATATAGATGAGAAGCATAATTTTTTTATCTTCTTACATGTAATTAAAGTAATGAACACAGTTTGTCATTTAAATTAAATGTTATTTTCGATCCGTTTGTTCTTTACTGACCGCTTGAAATAGAATTCAAACTGATCGATCGATTTCATTACGTTGAGCTAAAATAAAATCCAATTAATTCGATTAAAGATCCGCAAATGGCAACACCTGACAACAATTCTGAAGCATGTCATATAACAAGAAGCTATTGTTGTTACCAATACCACTGAACCGTGTATTGTTATCAAAACTATTATTACCGTATAAACTTGATACTAAATTAAATATTAGATTAGAAGCTTACTTTACTTACTTAAAAAAGTTGTATGGATTTATAAGCTACCCATGGATTTGCAATGGAAATGACAAGCGTCAAAATATAATTATTTACAATTATACTTTTGTAACTGTACATGTATAAGAGGCAAAAGAAATTTTCTGCCATTCAATTTTCTTGTGCGATTCGCGTAGGTGTATATACATATATGTATCCGACATATCTAAACGCGGCGGTATCCAACCACGGAATTAATTCTTCACAGAGTTTGCGACGGTGCGGCGAGGCAGATCGACGCGGTGCCGTCTCAAAGCGATCCATGAACAATTATCTCCTGCGTTTTTTAAAACGGGAGCCGCCGCGAGTTACTCCTTTTTCTCTCCCGTAGCGCTTTTATGCTTGCGATATTCATGGCCCGCGGCGAGAGATCGTAAAATGTGACTGTTTCGCAGATATACCTGTCTCCGCCGTTTCGTTCCTTCGCTTGAAAATGACGGAAATAGCGATGGTTTGCGCAATATCGTTTATACCTGCTTTCGCTTTCTGCTTTTCCGAGACACGCTCTCGTGGAAATCTCGTTGCTAGGTTCATTGAAAAACGGATGGATTTTGTGATGTGGCGTTAATTAGAAACGTGAATCGCAGCTTTATATCCTACCTTTTTAGCAGCTTGATCGTCGCTGAATATCTAATTCGAGTTGCTTCGTAATGTTTTTAAATGCAATTTTGCGAGAGTTTAGTATTATATATATTTTTTTAAATAATAAGAACGAGATCAAAATTCCTGAACAAAAAAGCCGGTATCAAGATCACTGAACAAAAGGCGTCATAATTCTGGCGAATAAAAGGTCCTTTATAATTAACAAAGCATAAATAAAGAGATTATCATCAAGGTGATTTTATTTTAAATTAATGATTGGCAATTAAAAATATAGCAAAGGCAATGTATATAAATGAGAAGCAGATTTTTCAATTATGTTAATGCAAATTGTTTTTTTTTCAATATTATATCAATTAATTAAATGCTAATTACTCTCCACATAATAAGATTCCACAGCGATAAAAAGATAGAGATGCATAAATTATAACGAAATATTTTATAAATATTTTGTATATTTTTAAAGAATAGATAGATTGATTACTTTTAAATCAGTTTAAAATGAGATAAGAGATATAGTGAAGACTTAACAAGTTCGAATTACACGCAGGAAGTTTAATTACTTTTAAATAAGTGCGCGCGGTGTATCTTTCTAGTGATTCTCTCCTTCTCCTCTCTCCCCTCTCCCCCTCATATTTTCCCACGGCGCAACACGCGAAATAGGATGAGAAAGGTAATCATTCGAGTTATCCTGCCGCGAGATTCGCGTTTTCCAATAATTGTGGGGCAGCCTCAGCCAAGCCATTTATCATTTAAATATTAATTCGTTGTTTTTCGCGCGAGAAAGTACGCTTTCTTTTTGATTGATCCCGCCGCGGCCAACATCGACCGGACTATCAGTGGCAGCACCATTGAATTTTTAACGGTAAACACGCTTGTTTTTCCTGCTATTCTTCTTCCGGGCGAGTTAGCGATAATATTCCTTGCTTTTGTTACAATCTTTCATTTTATTTATATGCAATTTACATATGTCTATCAACATAATGTTTCAGTAAAAAAAGCTTTGTTCTTCGCATAATTATAATATTTTAATTATTTTGATTTATGTTAGCTTTTTTTTATAACTGCAAAAAATGTGCTTTGAAATAATAATGTCGCGAAGCAATATAAAATCTATCACGGTCTGAATGTGAATGTCTAAAACTTTTTTTATAAATCCTTGTGCAATTTTGTTTTGAAATATATTTCTAAAAGGCGCATGCCTTTAACAGGTGGTACTTAAGTCGTAAAAGTTACTGCCGAAAGTTACCTCAGAACTCCCGCGTTTCAACGAAGTTTATCATTACCAGGCTGCAAAGCGCGGAATTATCACCTGCGTTAAAACTTCATTCCTCCGCGATGCGAACAATAAGTCGCGCGGATTTCACCGTTTAATTCAGACTATTAGGAACACTAATCAACGTCAAGTCCGACAGGAGCGGCGGATCGCGAAGGAGCTGGTAGCTGAAGAGCATGATGTACGTCCAATTGCGTAAATCTCGCCCGACCTCTCTAACGCGGAACGAAATTAGCATTGACTTAACTTAAACTACTTAGGTGAGAGCGGGGTCGAGCGCTCGCGCGCGCGCGCGCCTACCCGCATGCCCCTTATATGGGAAACTTCATAGTTAGATTAACTCGTACGGCAAAGTAAGTTACAGCACGTGACGCATCCATTTTCCTGCAAGCTTTTTTCCTCTTATCTCGCTCCTCTCATCTTCGCGGTTTAAGCGCGACTCGCCAGCCAGTCACGCCGCCGTCGCTCGCGTCAGCCGCGCGCTTTATAAGATTTATGCGGAAATGATATTACACGAGAGAGTGTGTTACACGAGACTAAAGGGGAACTGCGCTTGTCGAGCGTTTAATAGCCGGGGCGATAGGTATTTGCGCGTGTACATAATTTATAAGCGTATTAATTCACATTCTCTCTCTCTCTCTCTTTGTTTCTCTCTAAACTGGTTCCGTGCCTAGTGTCCGATTACGTTCCACTTATATGATTTTATAAAATAATCAAATGCTCTTGAACTTATTATGAATTGCTTAACGACAATTATTATCGCCCTGTAGTCTCAGTTAACGTCAATTCCTTTTCTTGTTTTTGATCTCGTGATACAAAAGCGAATCGATATGTTTGTACCATCTTTCCAATATTGCTATTTCTGTAAACTAAAGTCAATCAATTTTTACGATTCAGTTTTTTCATCTTTTACGAAACGCCCATGTCGAGGAATCTATTTTATGGCTCGTCTGATATTTTTACGGGCGGAGATTTTTTCCCCCCGATCAAAATACTCAGTCAACACACGTAGTTGCTATTTCGGGTTTAAAGTCGGCAATGTTACTCTGTTGGAGTTGTATTGCCGGTTCAATCTTTGTACCGTAAATATAGATTAGTTTAAGCGGGACGTAGAGGATCGATCGCTCGTAGCCGAGCTAATAGGTTTTCAGTCGGAGGGAAGGTCTACTAGTCTCTGCTAGAGTCCGCTTAATTAACCGCGCCAGCTATTTTCTCTTCTACCTGTTCGTTTCTTTCGATGAAGAGAGTGTGCAATATAATCGAGGAAGCGATGCGCCTCGCGCGGATTGGAACGATTGGAAACGATGATAGAGTTCGATATTTTAATGTAGAAATCTTCGAAACATATCCCATATTGTTTCATAAAGTATTATGCATTTGACAATATTAATTTATAAAATATATAACAAATAATAAAATAAATGTATTATTTATTAATATTAATATATATTAATAATTAATATTAATATAATAATTATTATTAAAAACACAATTAATGTACAAAATAAAAAGCATACTTTTGATAATTTGCTTAATAATTGTATCACTTGTTTCATTTTAATTAATTTTGAAGAATATTTAGAAGAGTAATTGCGCGTGACAAAATGTTTAAAAATACAATAGTAGCGTTAGGTTTTATCATCGAGCTATAACCAACGATTTAAATTAGTAACCATTGATATTGGACACTTTGCAAACTAGAATTCGTGAGCCGATATTTAAACATAAAATATCGGATTTCCCATTCAATCATCTCGTTTATTTTGCAGATGTATTTCAACCAATTTTCACGTTGCTTTATTTTTAGCGAATTTATTAACATTTATCGTAACATTTATTATTACGATTGTACACACGCACGTGACAATTCTAATTTATATTCTGGCTTACAAGCTCGATTACTGCTGTATCATTAACGCGATTGGTCCCTTCGCATAAAATGTAAATTTAATCGCGTTATTTTCTCCTCAGCATTCCATTAAAGCGAGTAAAATAAAAATTCCGAGCGCGTCGCAAAAATGGAGCGGCGGGGAAAACGCACATAGATCTCTGCAGAGAGAGAGAGAGGGAGAGAGAGGGAGAGAGAGAGAGAGAGAGAGAGAGTCTTGGGGTTTCAACTATTTATGACGCACCCTGTACACGCCTCGTTCGCCCGAAATGACGGATTTGCGACTCCCCCGGTTTTACTCGAGTTCGCCTCGTTTTCGAGTATCGCTTAACTTCCTGCTCATGTGGGTCATGTAAGTACCGAACAGGGAGGTATCGATACACGTACGCACGCGTGCATGTGTATGGTGCAAGTATGTGTGAGTGATATATGTGCGCTTACGTTTAAGGGCACCGCTTTAACCGGAGAGGGAGCGGAATGCGACTATCGTTCGGGGGAAAAAGAAAGGAGACGTGAGAGGGAGGAGAGAAGAAGGAGCAGCCGAGAGCGAATCGTTTTAAACTACCATCCACTTCACATTCCCGATTTCAGTTAGAGGCTTGTTTATTTCCTTTTTGGGCTTTCCGAGGACTTGCATTATACGCTCGTGCGCCACCAGAATGCAACGAGAAGGGGGCGGGAGAGGTGATGTGGGAGGGAAGATGAGAAGAGAGAGAGAAAGAGAAAAGAGGATCGTGAGAGTGGACTATCAGTGAACTATCGAGCAGCATCCCGCGCGCACTTGCCTCTTCCTCTTATTTGCTTCCTTCCCGTCCATTAAGAATCTTGACAATCGATTCGGCATTTTATCCTTCATCCCGATTTATACGATTTTCTGAGAAACGCCTTCGCCGAAAAAACGAATTATTTCGAGCGTTTTCAATCTCCCCGAAACGGAAAGCTTCGACGACATGAACCGTAGTTTTTTTTTAATTTGCACAATTCAATGAATTATTTCTTCTTTTTTTTTCATCGAAAAAGTTTGAAATTACTCGGTATTATCCAAGACAGAGTAAAACTAGGTCAGTGAAGATAAATTCGTACTGTAAGGAAAAGAAGTTTGCAAAACAAATTTTTATGTTCAACGAATTTATACGGCAAGGACTGACACACTATACATTATCCCGCGGTCTTGTTTCACTTTATGATACACGAGCGGTAATAATAATAAACTCGGGTGCTAAGTGGGATGCCAGACTTGAAATGATAAAAAATAAACCGATGAAGAATGCATCCCCGGCGATGACGCGATTGTTGACACGGTCGACTTTCGGGCGCGCAATTAACGTTTTAATTCCCCTTCTCTGGCACAATAGACGTTGACGTTGTTTCACATTGCGGGAACGGTTTAATAAACGCGGCATTGTTCGGCTCACGGTTACGAGGCCGTTGAAAAATTTCGATTATTTCGCGCTGAGCGCGTTGTCGGGCGCGTTGTGACAAAAACCGCAATTATCGATATATCGCCACCCCCCTCCCCCCCCCGTCGCCGCCACCGCCGCCGCTGCCGCCGTGTCGCATCGCGTTGCATGTAAAAATTGGATCGCATCAGCCATTGAAGGCGAAGGGCGTTAAAGTGATTTATGCTCTCCTCTCGGTTCATATTGTTGCTCCTGTAGCGCGCCATGCCGCGCGTACGCGGATATCCGGAATTTATTAGCTTGACAACCGCAGCGGCTCACTCTTCGCCAACAAAGAGAGCATCGTTCACCTGCTGTAAATTTGCGACGATTACGTTACAACGAGGTCCGCGCGCGTCTAGGTGGATCGCATCTCGTCAGAATATAATTTTTTGTACGCCACGTTATAAATCTCGTAAATCCAAAGATTAATCATAGAAGACATATCGTTTGTAATATCGTTTTTATCTTTTTTTTTTAGTTTTTAACACTTTTAGCTGTTGCACGTTTTTTAAAATTCATTTTCGAGGCTTTTAACATATTCAAAGTACTAGCAGACGTTAAGTGTTTAGACGGAACTTTTAGAATAAAAAAATAAAATTAATATACAGTTTGTTAAATTCAGCTAAAGATTTCGAAGAGACTCTCAATCTTATCACATGTAGAAACAATACAACAAAAATGTATAATGTTTCGATTCGTTCGAATTCTAGAAACACTTGTTTTATGAACACATAACATAAAAAATTCAACTTGCTGAAATCCGACACTTCGCGCGCAATTGATCTGACAGTTTCATTAAATCTGCGCAGAACAAAAATAGTCGATTACTCGGGTAGGCGGAAGAGAGAGAGAGAGAGAGAGAGAGAGAGGGGGGGGAGTGGCAGGGGGGGGAGGGAAAGTAGGAAGAGCGGCGCGTAAACTGTTATATATTGGGGTTTATAGGGTAACTCCAAAAATATTCAACTCAACCTTGCTAAAATTGGAAAGTCAGTGCATAATGCAATACCTGCGATCTGTGGCGTCCTACGTGTCACTCCACCACCATACCAGAAGAAGCATGACGGGGCGAGAGCGGGGAGGATGGAAGAGCGGTGCGGTGAGGGTGAAGAGCAAAATCGTTTAGCACGCGATCTTCTCGTAATTCTGCACGCCAGCGCCCCGAACACGCTTCTTCTTCGTCCCTGTCCGACGTGTTACACGTGTTACACGCCGCTGCCACGCGAACGGAGGGTGGAGATGCACTCCTCTTCTCTACGGCCTTCAGCGCGGGCATCGCACGCGTCGCACGCGAAGCCTAATTGATCAGTGGATCGTTAACACGCTCTCACTCTCTCCCTCTCTTTATCTTAATCTCTCTCTCACTCACTCACACTTTCTCTCTTTCTCTCTCTCTCTCTCTCGCGCTCACTCACTCACTCACTCACTTACTCTCTCGCCGGCCCCACGGACGGATTGATTATTTGCAGGAACGCGGTCGATGCACGCGCACGACTCGAGCGAACATCGCAAATTCACAACTCAGACTCGTGTGGCTCGTGTGTGTTGGCTGGACGATGCTGCATTTTCACTAAACTGAGACTTAATCTATTTCCGGCCAACGTTACAAAAATGCAACACTTTTTGTGGACTTATATAATGTCACTATGCAGAGAAAGGGCTCATAATTAATTTTAATTTCTCTCTTGCGATTCTACTATAGCGTAAAAAATGCATTATATCCATGTAAATATAAAGATTTTAATAAAGTTTTAGTTTATGTAGACAATTTTATTCAATTTTATTTTCTCTAGATTAATTTTTGTATTGCAGTTTTTAATAAATTTTTGAGGCATGGTGAAACAATAATTTACGACAAATTTCGATTACCTGACAAGATTAACTTTTGCACAAGCCTCAATTGCAATTTTTCGAAAGGGGAAATCGATTCGTATAATCGAATAGCGTAATTTTGTTTTTTGTTTACGATAAGTATATATGTATATATATTTATGTGTGTGTGTGTGTGTGTGCGGAGGAGGTGGGAGTATGAGGAAAAACATTATTTGTGCATGTTTCAAAGTTTGAAAGCCTAAAATAACTTAGGATTGCATATTGCTATATAGGTACATATAAGATATAACAAGGGGAAAAAGATATAACGCTTACACACGATGGTAGTCGACAAACGTCTCTATAATTGCAAAAAATCCACGCGGTCAGTATAAGGAAAGTATTACTTTGCTTATAAGCACCAGATGTTGCCTACTATCACAACTTTCCACATTTCGTCCCTGCTTTCGTCTCGCGAGATCTCTTTTAACCTTCTGCGTTTAGCCCTTCGCATTTCTCTCTCTCTCTCTCTCTCTCTCTCTCTCTCTCTCCCTCTGTCTCTCTTGCTCTCGCTCTCGCTATACGAATCCACCGTGATTCGACGCTTTATACGGCCGGCTATTTCACTACCCGGACTTTTCCAGAGGTGGCTGTCGTCGGTTTCGCTATCAAAGACCGCAGACGGCCTACAGCCGCCACCGCTGTCGATGCAATTGCGACTGTGGCATGGGGTTTTTGACTGCATCGAGTGCACTTTTCCGTATCGAAATTCGTGAATGAGTAAGGGAAACGTGTAGGAAACCCAAGGCTGGTAGATGTGATCTGAGCCGTCTGTTTTCGAGAATCGCACGCGCGCGCAACCGTCTATCTCATCGAATTGGTTTTCGGCGAACGGTTGCAATATCGCTGATTGCACTGAGTGTCATGAAAAAACAGTTTAAAATTTTATTTATGAATTCTTTGAGCAATATAAGGCTAATGCGTTTGTTTAAAGCTCTTTAACAAACATGTTCAATTTTAACGGATTTTGCGTTATCAATTAAAACTGACTACTCTAAGCTAACGCGACTGTGCTGGAACTTGGATACTTTATGTTCAATGTTGTCGGGATATTAATAAATTATTTTGAAACACTTTCATATTTTATTTAAAAATTCTAGTAGTTTAATATCGCGTTTTATCTCGATTTTTGAAGTATGCTTTTCGCTAACTCTCTTAAAAAATTCATATGTACGTGATACGAATTTATCCGAAATATCAAAGCATTTGATAGCATAAAAATATGCAGAATAACGTACGTGCGTAATTTTACATAATCTTAATCGCTCGTTTCGATTTATCTAAAAAAATTTTGCCTAAAATTATTGTGAACGATTTCAGGGGATCAAATCAAAAAACGCGTCGAAAAAGAAATATCACAGATACCGTGAAATTTAATCTTACACTTCATCCCGTTATACTCTTATATTCGCGGTTCAGATCGGACGGACTTCCGCATGTAAACGCTTGCTTAGAAACAACGGCACCTTTTTCGAAAATTCGGGGCACCCGATTTATTTACGCGACGCGTATCGCGCGATCCCGCGAAATTGAATCGCGCACGCGTTCGCTGTACCGCGACGCGATGGGATTCGGGCGATACCCCGGCACGATATCAGTGGGGGGTATTGTTGTCATTCGGATGTAATTTACTCGTGTGGTCGAGCTTGAAAGTTACGGTGGCGCATTGACATTGTCGCCGTATATTGCGTCGGGGCGCAAATGTTCAAGCTTTGTTTTCTGTTGCGACAATGTGATTTAAAAATCGTATATTATGTTAAACGCTAGGCCATTGCCTCGCGTTTGTACATTCCGAAGGTAAACTCGTTATCACCAATGACTCTGGGACGTCGCCGTTTTAGTTGTAATGAGACAGAGCTTAAAAGGATTGCAATATAAACGAGAAGTCAAATAATATGCTCTGAAATAAGCGTCCTATAAATAATTTTAAAAAGCATTATTGAAATTATGTAAGAGGTATTTTCTTTTTGGCTTCTCTTTTTCTCTCTCTCTCTCTCTCTCTCTCTCACTTTCTCTCTCTCTCTCTCTCTGAATGAATAAATAAATCTCTTTGTTTCTCTTCTAATAAACTCGTAATATTTATAAGATTGACTTCAAATGAATATCGCAGGATATTGAACCACACCAAAAACGTATTTGTTGTTTCATTGGATTGTATAGAACTCATGGTCTCGTTAAAAAAAGCCGATTTCTCCTTCACGTCAGTGGTTCAATTGCAATCTCCAGGAAACGCGGAGGGGTCGCGAAACCACGGACCTCGTTGACTCCACGGGCGATTGTTATTCTACCGCCCTCGAAATTTAACTGAGGCAGACTACGCGAATCCGTTAACGAGAACTCGTGTCTGTCTTGTCTGATCTTTGTCGTTCTCGCGGCTTCACCTTTTCTTTCTCCCCGATACCTAATTTCGCGGCAGCCGCCCCCGACGATAAAACCGAGGAATCTTCCCCCGTGACGGCTTCCTGAATTAACTCCGGGCATTATAGCGAGACTATTCCCCAGCTCGATCTAACTGGTTACGGAGAGAGAAAATATGCTCATCGCGATGCGGAATACTTTGTAGCGCCGCAAAGCGCGCCCTTACGATATTTTACGGCGAATTAATAACTCTTTACCGAAAATACTGTAGATACTGTAGGAAGAATTATCAGCAGGCATTGTGTTTCACAATTCACAATATTACCGTATTTAACTGCCGCAATTTTTACACAATAACTATTATATTTCATAAAATTTCAATATTGCTAATATAGAATTACCCTCGCCAATTCGTAATACAGATTCAATAGAAACTATGACCTATACAACTGATATTTTATAGCCGTATAATAATGCCAATTGCATATCCAGATTATATAAATATCACAAAACATATCGCGATGGCGTTACAAACTGCAAGCTTTATATGTAGATTTGCGTGTTTGCAACGGCCGACGATAGATTCGAGATACTGAAGACAGAACACGCAAATCCGCGTGATAAGTGGTAGAGAAGGAAACTTGAAAGTCGTCCCCATTTTATAACAATATAAAATATCAAAATAACGCAAAAGATAAAATTAAAATATTGCGATAAAATCGAGGATGATTTATTATTGGAACGAACAATGCGGAAACCGCAAGAATTATAGCTATGTGGAAGGGATGTCATGAGAACGGTTGATATTCCATTCCTTGTTCAGTTAATTGGGACATTTAAGCCAATGGATAAACGAACGTATTTGTGTCCCCCGCAAAATGTGTCAAGCAGTCCGGCTGGAAATTCATTTAAAATGCGACATGGCGAATCTTATAAGAAACTCATTACCATACCGTCGGTGATACGCCGCATAATTTTGTGTACACACACACACACACACACACACAGTCGCGTACCTGTTCATCAGACCCCGCGTCTGATGATAAATGGACGCCTAATAAATGCCCGTGATAAATGACAACGGAAGAAAAAAGGAAAACCCGCCCGATCACGCGCCAGATTTAAATTCGCAATTCGACAGATTTCAATTTACTATGAGACGGTTCTCCCCTGCTGCGGAACAAAAACGGTGTCGCATCGCGTTGCCCCGACTTGGCGCGGAAAATTGCTTCGAATAAATATTGTATGAATGCGCGCGCGAGCGCGCGCGCATGCAACCGCGGCGTAACGAAATTTTGGAAAGTTGCACACGCAGTTTTACGGTCGACGTATCGCTGGATCGCGAGAGATGATCGCGAGAGGAAAAAATTGCTTTTATTTTGCCAACAGTTGTCCGTTTCGATTTGCACGCAGAAACGTACACCGCATCTGATCGATATTATGCGTGACACTCCGTTGCATTGTACCGTACGCATTTACATGAAAATGTTCATTGCGCACATGGACATTAAATATTTTTGCAAAGTTTATGGTAGGGGGAGGGGACAAATAGATATATCGCGTCCGTTGAAAATAACAGTTCGCGCCGCGAACTATAACTTCTCGTACATTGTGGCGTTTATTTAAAATTGTTATTTATTTAAAATATCAAGTGGGAATATTCTGTTAAAAAGTTCTCCAGTTTCCACAAGTAATTTATTGCTCCATTAATACTATATAATAGATACGCAATATTCCATTTTACATGGTTTAAATAAATTTCTATGCAATATAAAAAAAATCTTTCAACATACATGTTAAAATTTGATTCATATTTTATTTGCTATTCCATTAGTATCGTGAATTAATTAAACAATGCATGCTACCGTGTCGCAATCGGCGTTGTATCTGTAATAATCGTTAATAACATTAATCAATATATCGGCGATAACGAAAATGGAAATCTAAACTCTATACGATAATCTACTTAATCGAGACGAAACATCAAAACTTGCGAGTTATATAGAATATTGTAGAAAAAACCGCCACAAAAAAAACTGCCGAATATAAGTCCAAGAATATCATCCGGTATGAAACATCGATAATAAACTCGAATAAAAATACGCCGCCTCGATCAGGAAGTCAGTCGGAATTACCTTCGTTTGCTGATGCAACGCGCTGCCATCTATTTGGTACAGCGAGTCGCAGTTACCTCTCCGCTTCCTCCCAACCCCGCGCGCGACCGCGCGTTAATGTATATTTATGTATTAAACAGGCATTATTTATACGACCGATGAATATGCATTGTTTGGTGGCAGTAGCGAGGTGTCGAGTGCAGACCCGTCGCTATCACTGCCTCATCAATCACATACAGTCCCACCGGCTCACCCTGTGTCGTCCCTCCCTCCCTCTCGTCTCCTCCCCCCTCTCTCCTTTCCCCACTTCTCCCTTTTACCGTGCTCTACCCCGCGCGCGTTTCCCGCTCTCATCACCCCTCTCGCGGAGAGGACCCGCCGTGTCATCCCTCAGAGCTCTCTCCGCGCGTTGCTTCTCCCTCGCCGTGTTATCCCTACTCGCTCCTCTCCTCGTTCCTCTCGCGCGGTCCTGCATTCTCCTGCTGTTCCCCTCACCGGCCAACCGGCCGCAATTGACATTAATTTACGTAATTTTTTCGGGGCGTCCACATGTCACCGCGTTACAGTGCACCCTCAACCAGACGTGCCCGAATGCGGGCGCGGGTACACGCGGTTCGCGGATGTAATGGTGAGAGGGGAATGGGAGGGGGGAGGAAGGGGTGGGAAGGGGAGCGAGAGGAGCGGAGGCGAATGAGGACAAAAGAGGCAGAAGCGTCGAATCACCGAATGGTCATCCGTGGTCACCGCGCGGCGATATTCGAAACGTTAATCGAACGAATCAATCGGGGACGAGCTGGCCGCGAAACACTGAACGAGCTCGCGTGCGGCGCTTTTCGCGCTTTCAACGAGGGATCGCGGGTGTCCCGCGCGGGCGCGAGTCTCGTTTTTCGGAAGAATCCTCGGAGAGAGTTTTGCCATTCGATCGCGGCGGATCGATATTACGAAGGGATGTAAAATTGAAAAATATACGAGACGGTTCGAAACTATTGAAACTTTTAGGATTACTGCGATATATTCCTAGTGTGCAGTAAATATTTGAGTACGGAAACACGTTCTCATATTCTTATTTTGCTTTTATATCCTTTATAATTTTTATGACCGTAGAGTAGGAACTCAAGTATACCGTGTCTCATGATATTATACATTGTTTTTTTGGAAGAATATTACGGACGTGTGTTTTGTGTGTCGAGTTTTACTCTGAATAGATTTTTAATGTGCCATCATCCTGTTTCTTCGTTCCATTTTCGTCCCTGTTAGACGTCTTACATAAGAAGTCTACAGTTTCGTTCTTAAATAAGAAGTCTACGCGGTCTAAAAACGGTCGGCGCGGTGCATGCACATCTCTTTCTATTTTTCACGTCAAAGGAAGCATGTAAACTGTCTGTGTATTTTACGGCGACACGTCGACCCCAAACATTATCGCTAAATCATGCTAGATATTATTACAGCAGGATTATATCTCCGACGTCACATCGTGCGCAGAAAGGATAATGGCAACACAAGCACACAGTGGGGATTTTGAGGGGAATTTAGAGATATTAAGATGGTATTATTGCGAGAACAATAGACAAATTAAGTGATTAATGTAAAAATAATTGTTCCAGAAGAAAGAACTGGTATAAAAACTTAGAACATATATTACTGGAAGGAGAACGTGAAGTCTGTGCGAGAGAAAAAGATATAGGTTCCCATTTGACTGTAATGCGCATGTGCCATTCAGCTCTCACTCATTGCCTGTTTTGCCTAATTTGTTATTTTTCAAAAATCTTTTTAAAAGAAATGAAAAACGGGCTGAATGACACATGCGCATTACAGTCAATTGGGAACTTGTACCTTTCTCTCTCGCACAGATGCTGACTTGAGCTCCGATACACGGACGGTATAGGCAATTCTCCTTCCAGTAATATATGTTCTAAGTATAGAAACCAGTAGAAAAATTAATTTCTGAAATGTTTGCCATATTCTTTGATAATAAAATGAATGACACGCGAGCGAGACATGTATAGATTTTAATGTTCATCAGCGACGATGATCACGCACAATGCAGCCGTGAAATCAAAATGAATTATTCGACGAAAACTCGCCGAGATTGCATGGTATTGCTATGATTCTCTTTATTTTCAGATATTTCCCTTCGTCTCGACACGAATTACGTTCTTCCATACGACTTTTATCGCTCGTTCCTCCGGTAGCCGAATATCCTCGACACGAGTGGCTTACTCGGATCCTGTAACGATCCTGCAAATTCCTTCAATCGATTTCCAAATTCCCGACGTTTCCGCGATGAAAGTTTGATTCTCGCAGCGAGCGTCTATTTGTTCGCCACGAAATATCCCTATTATGTCTCGCCATATAATTTTATGAGTTTCCGTGGAACATGCGGATCGATATAGACACGTGATGTCATTATGTTGGCGGATATCGATCCTCATGATTGCACTTAAATAAACTATTGTTCAATAATAAATGAAATCGAATCTTATTCAATAAATAAATGGTATAACGACTTAACACAGATCAAAAAGCAATATACAGAGACGCGAATGTCTTATATCTAATCTTAATATAATCTACATGTTTTATGATCGTTTCGATTTTTTTATTTGGTTTATGCTATTTGAAGTAATTCATTATCTTAATGAATTGAAAAAAATCATTTGGCTTTTAATCCCTTAAAAAAAAATTAAGTGAATTATACTAAACTGTGTACATTCATTTACGAATGCCAGGCAAGAGACTCAGGCGCATATAAAGAACATTGAACATATTGCGCAAGCATGAATTTGTAATTCTAACAAAGGGACGGTTTAGTGAGGCAACTAGCCGTTCCGCTGAAATAAAAAGTATTTGACATCGCGGCGTTTGCAGCAGCGGACATTTACTTTGAAATACGCGGCCCGCTTGTGGCGCATTCTTTTCTTTGTGCCCGCGCAACATAGTCGTGCCGCAGTCCCCTTTTCGCGGCGCGGTATTGTACGTCCGGACTTTGCGACAATAAAAAAAAAAGAAGAAAAAAAATTATGATCAACTGTACGCAAACTCGGTCGAAAAGTACGCCGTCCGCGTCCGATTAAACTGCGAATCGTGAAGAATTAACCGTTCGCACTCTCCGCGCGAATGGATTATGCTTTGAAAAATAACCGAGAGCCCCGGGAAAAGTTTAAAACCGGTTGCAACTTTTTCATTTGCGCAACTTTTGCGCGCGACATCGGCCGCCGTCTGTTCGCCCGGCCAGCAATTGTTGCGCGAAACTTCCGTAAGATAGTTTATCGCGCAGCTATACGCAATCGTGCGGTGTCTAACACGTACATGCGCGGCATGCACACGCGAATAACTGTGTCTCATTCAGGAATTAAACAATGTTTTAACTTAATACAGAGTTTCATCGTTAAGGAATAAATTAAGATATTAATGCGGAAGTAGTTTCTAACAATCGTTAGTAAACGTAAGTAACCTGCAACTAAATTGTAATTAACTGTCAAAAGGAAGTGAAAACTGGAGTGAGTGTTTCAACCGAAAATTTGATTTGTGATTGTACGTTCTACTGACAAATTGCGGCGAAAGTGGGCCGAAGGAACGAAGGAAATGTAGCACGAGGCGTGTAGTTTCGCGTATTTTTCGCGGCTACTTAAAAGTTCCGTGACGAGATGCACTTTCTCACGAGTCTAGCCACTGGCTTTAATCCTTCCGCGGGGGCAAGGAGTGCGCCTTCGAGGAAAAAAGCCATTTTACACCGGAAGTTCGCCCCTATAGTACGCCGATAAAGCAGTTGTAATATCTCCCTTTTTATGTGACTGTATGCATTTATGTGAATGTACGCGCGTTTTAACGGCTATTAAAAGCAAGCGGTAATTAGTTGTTATGTTTATTACTTCGTGTAAAATCAGAAAGTAAAATTATATCAGAGCGATTTCTTATCTTCGTGGAGATTTTAGAAAGAGGAAGAAAGGTTATTCATTTATAATGTAATTTACAAACTTAAAGTTTTTCCGGTTTTTAAAAAAATAAATCTACATAGTTTCTCAATTACAATTACAATTCTAAAATTGATTTTACTCGACAAATTTCTTAATATTCTAATGATGTTTTAATATTAACTATAAAAACTTTTTAATGAATTTTCGATGAAATATCTCATGACGCAATGGCGATATGATAATCTTATTAATGAAGTATTAACAGAAACTGGGTTGATTAGTGTAAGAGTGGAGAACGTTTAATCCTGGAAAAATCCTCAGACATGCACAATGAATGTGCGAGGGTAATTCATTGGGCTCGCACGATCGGTTCCCAGTATAGCGTAAATAAAGGGTAGTCCGAACCGGATCGGTAACAATCACTCACTGTCTGTTACGACTCAAGCAACTTGTCTACCAATTTGTCGATCCGCTTGAAAAAAAAATGGAGTTTGAATGGAATTCGAACGGAGAAGACTGCGTAAATACGCAAAATATATCGTACGTATACAGAATTTGAATTTGGAAGTTATTAATTTAGAGAATGTAAACCTAAAAATGAAGGTAATACATTTTTCTCTATATTTTTAATATTTTTTATTAATCAAAAAAAGGATTTTTTATTATTATTATACTGTATAAGCATATTTTTAATTCTGTATAATATTTCTAAATTTAATTGTGTTTTCTCAAATCGAGGCGAAAATGCATTTATCCTCAATGACGAAAGGTAGTCACGTACTAGTGAAACGAGAACATGAGCGTTCTTAAATTTATTCAGAGTAAAGAAAATTTGAATGAAAAGAAACACGTGACACAATATTGACGAACAAACCTACACAATAATTCATCATAATTTTTCCTATAGAATTAGATTCAAAAATAATAGAAATAATTGCAATCAATTTTTTTTAAGATGTCTTAATACTGAGAATTCATATGGTATCATATAAATCCGATTATTTTCGCGATCGTTAATGCTAAGTTATCGCAATATAATAGATTTTTATTGAGAATGTAAGGCCGATCGACTTGCTCGGCGGTTTTTCCTAATATTCATCGTCCGGATGAAACGATTCGCGGAAGCCAATCCGCTTTATGAAATGGGGGGATATCTCGTAACCGCGCGAAATATGCCGAGGGGGAGAGGGAAAGCACCCCGCAACTCGGTATTTCTATCTTCCTATTACTTTCTCGGCCGCCTTTTCGTTGTTGTTTCTTTCGGCGGTATTCCCTTATTGCCTTCCCGCGCGTCTGCCCCTTTCTCGTAACTTTCCTTAAACTCATCACGTCCGCACCCTCCGCTTCCTTTGTTTCTTTTCCGTCGAGGTGGTCCGTCCGCGTCCCGACGTTACCGCTTCACCTTTTCCCCGGCCGTTGCAGCGTTTCTTCCGCTCATCTCGGCAAATGGCTTCGCTCTCTTATCGTCTTCCTTCCTCCACCTCTCTCTTTCCGTTCGCATGTTCCTTTCTTCCTAATTCCTCAGGACCTCGCCGCGTCCTCCAAGACGTTTTTCCTCCGGTCCTCGCAGGCCGCACACCTTACTCCCTTTAGTTTACACGTTACCGCGGGACGTCTATGCAGCTCTCGGTATCGTCGGACGCAAACCCGCGGGACGCGAACGGACGAGCGCTTTCGACCGCATTTCCCATTTTCCACGCGGCTGCCGGGAGATCGGAAGAGGATCGCTACCAATCACTCACTGTCCACTACAACTCAAGCTGCCAGATCGTACGCGCGCGAGTGTCGGTTGCCCGCCGGGTCGATTCGACGTTTCTTCGGCGGTCGATGCTAATTTGTTCGTTGTTTCTGCTATTTGTTCGCGGCAATCGACGTCTGCGGAACAGATATCGGACTGGTCCGTATCGCGCGGAGCATGATACCCAATTTCGTGAGATTCCCGGATGAGAGAGGTAAAGAAATTAATATCGACCAATATCGAAAATTGACGACTTCTATAAAGGAAAAGACTACATTTTTTTCACATTATGCCTATTCATTTATCACTAGATTTAGATAATTAATAAGATAGATAAATTATTGACGCGGAATGTAAAGTCAACATAGACGAGATGCTCGTCCAGTTAATGCAAGAATCCATTTGATTCTGTAAATTTTTGACCCAAATTTTGTGAAAAACCGTGCATCACAATGTGCATCGTGTCACTCGCGAAACATACGTTCCGTATAAACATAGCAACGGCGAGATTTTTCATTGATTTTGAAAAAAAAATGCTCAGAATTCATTCCGTTAAAATATCTGGCGCGGCGCAACGTACGCCGGCCGTAAAACACCGCGATATAGCAACGAAACGCGGATCAGGGGAGTTTCATGTGACCACTTCGGCATTCCCGTGCATAGTAAACGCGAGGGGAGATGGTCGGAGGTGGATGGGATCGAAACCCATCACTCACTGTCCACAACAATCCGAGCGGGACGCGCACATCAGTTATCACCGGCCGCTTCTTCGCCACGGACGCAAATTTGAGCGGTACTGCAATGGATAGTCTTAAACCATCTGTTAGCCGTAAGCTAACGTTAGCTTACGGCTAACAGATAGTTTAAGACTTCGAAACGTTAGACTGCGCGCTTACAGCAGATTTTCATCGAACGATATGCTTCTCTGATGAGAAAAATGTGCACGTGCAATATATTATATTATGTTATAATCACCCTCTATGAGTTCTCTTTACGTAAACATGAATGTAATTAAGCTTCTTCAAAGTAATTTTAATTAACATTAATTTTTCATGTGCGAAAGTTCATGCGAAAGAGCTTCGTCATAAAATTACACGTGAAACAGGCGCAATGCATTTCTCTAAAATAAATAACCGAAGAGATAATTAAATAATCAATTTTGTTCCCCCTCGCATGTGACTTGGATCCGCTGTATCGCTTTTCCAAGCTAAATTGCCTAAGTAATCAAAGGCACGCGCAAACAACGGATAACTATAGAAACTTAATCGAGCCATTGAATCGCCGATATATCAATATTTTGAACGTTCAACATTTGTTCGTGTCAACAGAAAGCGGAACTGGCTTCGCCGAAGCAATATCCAGTTCGCCACGTTACGATCCTTGCTGTATCCTTTTTCTCGTTCCGCATCTCTCGAAATCCTTCTGAGAGACACAAGGACGTCACAACACCTTCTCTCTAACTCGACTGTTTCAGTTATTGCCGAATCTCTCTCTCTCTCTCTCTCTCTCTCTCTCTCTCTCTCTCTCTCTCTCTCTCTCTCTCTCTCTCTCTCTCTCCCTCCCTCTCCCTCTTAGGCAAGGGAGAAAGAGAGAGAGGCGCAGTATTTGAGTTTGTGCGCTTAGTGCCGCGGAAGTGGCATAAGGTCGCGTTGTCGTCAAACGGAGGCACATTCAATTATCTCGAGACCGCGGCGGTGACGGTGGCGGCGATGCAATCTCCAAGTATAAAGATTAAACGCTGCAACAGCACAGCAACAAAACAATAACGACACTAGCGACGGTGACGATGGCGATGCATGGCAATAGCAACCCCGGGTTTCGGTCGGCTTTTATTGTCGGAGATAACAATGGGGAGAGGCCATGCAGATGCCCGCCGCTCATAAAGCCTCCCACCCTGTTTTTTAACCCGGCGTCGCGCCCCGCTTCCCGTTGAGGTGTTCGAATTTTTCCTCTTTACGCCCGAGGGTCCGTCTCGCCCCCCCCCCCCTCGACTCTCGCCCTTTTTCCTCTGTTCGCCCTTTTATTGGCACGCCGGAATGTTTGCATTGCGAGACCGGCAGAGTGCATGGCCGACTGGCACGGTCCGTATGTCGGTTTCATGAATTTCATTTGTAGCGACAAGACGACGCGTATATATTCACGACGAGCACGCTGGCAATTCGGCTGGATTTTTATAGAAAGGTAGATATTTCCTTTTCGCTCTTTTACGAGTGAAACCATGCCTTGCGGCATGCCGATCGAAACGTCGGGATTCGAAGAGAGAGAGAGAGAGAGAGAGAGAATTGAACGCGACTTTCACGGTGCGTTTGGTGAGGGATGCACTTGGTGAGCAATATGTTATTCACAGTTATAGAAAACTAACGTAATCTGTTAAATTAAATGCCATCTTTTTTTGCGGTTCTACCAGCCAACATTCTCTTAGAGGAATATATATTTAAAATTAATTATAAAGATTAAAAGGCTTATTTGCGCAGAGGTTAATTTATAAATATCCTTTTTTTCTAATCGCTAAAGGTTATCGCGTTGTAGTTTCATTGTAATTCTACATAAAAAAAAATAAACGATGCAAATATTTAATCACAACACAAAATGGTCAATATGTCAAATACTTACAAAATTCACAACCAAATCTATATACTTTTGAATTGTCATTTTACTACTCTATATATATATATATATGTATTCCGATCGTGTGTGTGTGTGTGTGTGTGTGTGTGTTTAACACATTTAAATTGAGAGAAGGCCAACGAAAAATGTACTTATATTAAATTAATAATCAAGTTAATAACGTGATAATACTATTTTGTTTCAAGCAAGAACTGCATCGAGACCGAAAGTAACGGCGCGCAGTTTGTGGAACTAGAATATGTATGTAAAAGTTCACATAGAAATATTAGAAGTATCAATCCTAATCGTTCGTTGAGCTTCTCTCAATTTAATTGATTTTAATCATATCTAAATTATAAAATACCAATGAATCAAAATTATTATTAGTCTGTCTTGTTTGTATATTATGTCGTCCCCTTATGGATTTTCGCCACCAACGAAATGTCTGTGACAAGAGCTAAATGAATATTGATTCTGAATCGAATGTAATATTTAATAATCGCTTAAATTGACGCTTTATAATGTAGATTGAAATTGGGATATTTGTCTCAATTGTCGCAATAGCTTATTAAATTCATTTCTCATCTTTAAACTGCTAAAATTTTCATCTACGTAGCGCGATTTACTGAATTCATTAAAATCTTTCAAACTTGAAATTTCTAGGCAGACGTGAAAATATTTTATAAAGAGAGAAATTTTTATTTTTATTTTTAAAAATATAACCTTTCAAATTAAAGTGAAGTTCAAATGAAAAGTCTTCAGATACCTAGACATTTAAAAATTGGAAAATCTTTAAATCACTAAATCAACTTCAAACTGCTATTGCATTTGCTTGTACAAAAACATCATGCGTTAAGAGTGACTTTTTTTTTTTAGTTTTTTACGTCTTCGGATTTCCGGATTTTTTTCAAATCACAAAATCATTGCGGATAAGATTTTATCCGTAGAGTATAAGAGATGTACTGATCAAAGAATATACCAACGCTGATGTGTTAGGCGTTAGATGAGGCAACTGAGAATGAATAGCGCACAGGGAGAACGATATTGGCCGAGCAAAGGGATCAAAGTTTACCGGGCTCTAGAGACATAGCACGCAATTACATGAACATACAAACACGTTCTACGTCCTCATTCAACCTATTTTCATTCTGTTTTCCCCCGACGTGCACCCGTCCTATATGCATCCCTCACAATAGATAGTATTACCTACCCATTTCTTTACATATAATACTCATTAAGCGCGACGAGCATTTTCTGTGACTTGCACGTTCTGTCAAGGCGATGTTCCTAACAACACAATTCCAAGCGATTATCTTTGACAATTATTTTCTGTATTTGTACGTTAATCTTCTGCATCGATAATAAGTATGATTCATAAATAAATTATTTTGGGATTGCACAAGAAAGAAAAGATTATTTTATTATTGAAGATAAGTTTATTAAAATTCATATTTTTTGATATTCGCGATGCATTTCTGATAATGAGATGCTATTTTTATTCCCGACTCTGCCAACCGATGATTGACAAAAAGTGCGTTTCATTCAGCTCGAATCGATTATTATCGATAATCTTATTGTTATCTCAGTAATTACATCTCTCACATTAGCCTTAAATGTGTAAATTTTAGAGATCAAAATGATTAATGAGATTCTTTATAATCATCGATTTCATATAGAGAAATTTAGTGGTTTGTAAACTATAATTGATTTAAGAAAAAGATATAAAATAAATTTACTTTATATGTTTGGATTTTAATTTATATTAAATAAAATAACTCATTAGCACACATATAACGAAATCCTGTTTTTCCATTTCTTCATTATGAATCACTTTTTTTTTTTAATTAATCCTCGACTTTATGGGCAATCTTTCATGTCAGCTGAAATTGAGAAACGCTTTCATGTCCATATGTCCATTCTCTTTTACATCACGTTGGTTAACGCACGATGGCAGCGAAATTCACATATTGCAAGAGAATGATAGTACAGACGACTTCAGCACAATATTCAATGACTAATGTAAACAAATATATCTTGAAATAATAAACTTTGTAAACGTGAGCCCATTCACGCAACCGATATTGACCGATAAATTTTCGTCCAATAACAGCTGTTATGTTTTGATAGCTTCGAATATTTTCCCTATTTTTCTAAAACAAACAACAACGTTCCACAAAAACCGATGAAAAATACTCAGCGCTTTAAGCTTGCAAAAAATCTTTTCGATCAACAACGTAGAACGATATATAAATATATTTATTATACCTTACACACGACGGTTGTTCTGACAAACGGCGTGTTATCGCGTTTTTTTTTTTCCATAAGAGCTGCACAGAAAAAATGCATAAATTCAATAAGTCCGATTAATTAATGCACCGGCTATGAGTGAAGGTAACTCAAACTGGATTAATCGTCGGCCAATCGCGAGAGTTAACTAATTAAACTGAGCATCGAAAGTTATCGTGCGATATTGGATGGGGCTCGAAAATCCGGATCTCTCATCGACGTTACCTCGAGCGGACCGCGCGTTAATTTTCATCGCGCGCCGGCTCGTTTTCCCACGGATTCTCCCTCTACCTCACCTCCTTTTTCTCTCGGATGAAATTTTCATGGTTTTCGCAGAAGCTCGGGGGCGAGTAAAGCGCGTTGTCGGCCGGAGGAAATGGTAGTAACAAGACCGTTTGATATACGACGTCAGTTTTCGCGACACAAACGTCTTTCGCGAAAATCAAAAGTGGGTGATGCGCGCTTGTAGAAATTCTATCAAGGAAAGGAAGAAAAGTGAAGAGAGACGCGAGAAAGAGAGAGAGAGAGAGAGAGAGAGAGAGAGAGAGAGAGAAAGAGAGACGGATAGATGGAGCGTTAAACCTGCTCTCCGGCTTTCTATTTCTCTCGTTCTCTCTCTTTTTCTGTCCTTCGGTCGTTTTATCTCTGCTCTACCTTCAACTCGTTTCGGTCACCCTTTTTCGTTTCGTTCTCGCATCCCCGTCCTCCTTCCGGAGTGAAACTACTCTTTCTCTTCTTTTCACGACGTCGTACCGCCATGCGGCCCCGTATTACTCGAGCTATGTAAATGAATTTCGTTTAATTATCTGGGAGAGGTCGCGCACCGAGAACGAGAACGGCGGAAACGTGGGGGTACGAGGGTTAGCTCCCAAGAGAAGGTGACGTTGCTTTCGCTATACAGTTAAAGACTGCCCCTGAATTCACTGCGACGGCACTTTGCCAGCTTCACAGAATTTCTCAAGTTCCCTTTCTCTCTCTCTCTCTCTTTCTCTTCCTCTCCCTTTCTCTTTCTCGTTTTCTCTGCTCCGCCTTCCCTTTGTCCACTTCTTCTCTTTTCTTCCTTCATTTCCCTCCCTGCTCGCTACCCTCGCGCATAAACGCTACCCTGCTCTCTGTCGTCCCGTTCTATTTATTTCTCGTTGTCTCGCGGCACCGTGGCACGGCTATTACACTGGTTTTGTCTTCTAATCGCGCTACGGCCGGTTCCTTACGGAGACGTCAGTTAATTCGTTGTCTTAGGAAAGCATAATAATGAATCGCGCTAGCTGATTCACGGCGCATCAAATTTGCAGCGCGAATAGCGAGCGGTAATAGGTGAAATCGTTAATACAGAAGGACAAAGTTTCAAAAAATAAAATTTTAATAAACGACTTATACAGAATATAAAGAAATAATTTACTTACTCTATTTACGTAATTCTGAATTTATCTCTCAAATATAAAAAATCTAAAAATTAATTAAAAAAAGGGAATCTAAAAATTAATCTAAAAACGAAGGAACGATCTTTGAACATGTCCGAGTTTGTGCCGCGTTTCAGTTGCATAGAATAAGTTCTCTAATCCACACTGATTTTTTGTTTCGCTTTTATATCGATTGGAATTGCATTGCATGCTTAACATTGTTGGCGATTCGACGATATTGTGTTTTTACTGTTTGGTATGCATCGGTGAATAACCCTTTGGGGATAGAAATTTAATGGATAACATCGCGTACCTGACTCGCATATTTTTCTTGCAGCTCTTGCCAAACATTCGATATCAGATATCTCGTCCACGATTTTCCCAACTTTCTATATTGGGAATATTTTGAAAACCGTATACTATCGTACCGATATCGTCTGTATGGAATAAGAAAATCTCCTGCATATAAGATCATGACTTTTAACAATAGATTTTTCACATATAATAATATTCTCATCGTATTTTTCATGTAATTTTCATATTTTATTATAAACATATTATAAACATGTCGCTCGCTAGAGGCAGGTATATCTAGTGCTCCAAAAAAACAACAATTTAAATAAATTAAAAGATAATAACGGCAGTGCCTCCGAGAATAATAAAACTAGAAACGCGAAAAAACACACCAATCCAATCGGCTTACGCGGGCGCCACGCGGAATAAGAATATACGGCGAATTAAAGTTGGTCCGGAACTATGCGGGTATTGGATCTCAACTACCGCGAAAGTCCCGTTTTTTTTCACGTCCTTGTCTTCCCCGAATGCAACTCGAATTCCAGAGTCCTTCTCGTCTGATCGGTCCCAACGACGGCGGTTGGGGCTCTCCGTCGCCCGGGCGACGTTAGTTAAGATTAAGTTAAAGTTGGATGAACTTCGGCCCGAGTCGAGAAACTATGCATAAGCGGTTATATTATCGCCAGATTTTGCGCGCCGCGCAGCAATATAATGCGAATTTAAGGGGGATCTTATCACGTCGTCCTATAACCATATAAGTTTAATATTAATGTAAGACTGTTTCATCGCAGTCACTTAGACGCGATTCTTCATTCATAATGAAACATCTTTTCACATAAAAAAATTATTTGTCTCATATGATTAAAAACGTCGTCATATACTTAAAAACATTGTCAAATAATTAACATCGCGTAGCTATATGTATAAAATTTTCGAGAATTATTTTACATCACAGACAGTAATCGAATCTAAAAAAAAAAACAGATGATCTATAATAGAAAATAATATCTAATTGAAGGAATTAATTAAATAATTTATAAGAAATATTAAAATTAAATTTTTCTCAAAGGTTTTGATAAATTATATTTTAACTTGTGTGTTTAAATATACAGTATAGTTCTACTTTTTCACATAAATGGAGTAATTATTCATCAATTCTTAAAAAAAAAAAAAAATACTTGACGATCGAAATGATTCCTCGGTTGTCTCCGTCTTCATTTTCATTCGGACGTAAAGCCGACGAATATCGATTTTTTTCTCAATAAATAAAAAAAACTAGAGGCAAACCATGCGCACACGTAAATCCACACGTGTTTTCGACACGGTACAGATTCGATCAGGGGACGAGAAGAGTCTTCAAGTCTCGCGTAGTAATTTTTTTAAATCGAACCTTCCGGCGACGGTGTCTCGTCTGGCATTCTCGGGCGGAATTCGCAAAAAGCGACGGCGGCGACGTCGAGGAAGGTGAAAAAGGCCGCGTCGATGGCGGCATCGCTCGACAGCCCTGTACGTAGATACACGTATATCTCCCAACGGGATATATACGGCACCACTCAGACCTCCTTCGCCCCGCCGTTCCGTTCCACACCCTTCCGCGAGAGTGTGCTTCCAACTCCTCCTCCTCCTTCTTCTCCACCACCTCCTCCTCCTCCTCCTCTTCTACACTCCTGATCTGATACACGCACACACGCGCGCGTTATAAAATGCTCGTTATAGTTCGCCGCGTAGGCGTACGGGGTGAGGAATTTAATTTAGAACTTGATTTATATTTTAGCGGGCCATAAAATGGGGAAATAATTTGTCCCCTGAACGCGTATGAGATGGGCTTCCTTCTCATGCACTACTATATGCAGGGTTTCGGTACGTATCAACCGTGTCTCCCCTTTCTTCCCTCGCTCATCCTCCTTGCGTTCTACCCGTACGTTAAACCCACTACGGGTCGCCGTCTGCCGAAAGGTCGCGAGTCGACGGGCACATACATTACACCCAAGTGCCGAGCCTTCCTTCCTGGCAATGCACATGGGGGATCCTGCTCTTACAAGGACCCCAGCGTTAATCTTGAAAATCTTTTGTGCGCGGATCTTCACGTTGGTCTTCGAGGATCGATGTGGGAGAGGCGCGATTAAAAGGTAAAAGCTGAAAGCGTTTCTTATGCAAATGCGCGACTGAAAAGGCGAAGCCTGAAGCCACGGACAGATGTTTAAAATAATGATCTTTTTTAAATAAATTCCATGCTCTTTGATTGCACGACTAATTACATGAAAATACACTGACACGGAACATCTGGAGTAATAATTCTTTCTTGCCAAAAAGTATATCTAAACTTGTTACAGGAAATTTTACTTTTAAGGAAGTTTTTAACATTTTTACGTCTATACCCGCGATCGTTAATTTATCTTGAGCAGGAGATATTCCTTTCGTGTCAAAACTAAAATCTTTGGCGTCAGGGATCGAAAGATGGCGCAGCCATTATCATAACGTCGTAATCAAAGACGAAGACAGACTTTAACGCTAAAGTAAGGAAGAGAGAACCGGGAGATATTTACGACTTGGAAAGAGATAGTGCGGTGAATATAAACGTGTATAGAACGAGCTGGAGCAATCTCCCCTCATCCTCGATCTCGTCTGAGACTGAGGGATTCATTAAGGTTGGATGGAGGTGTTAATATAGTGAACATTGCCGCTGGGAGTCCCTCGCGCGCCACTTTGCCTCTCGTAAGACAGGGATACGAGTCACCGGGAGCGATAGAGATGAAAGGGGGGAGCAGGGTGGCACAGCGGATGGCGGCGAGGGTGCGAATTTTGCGAGGAAGATGGGAGCGCGAAAGCGTAAACGTGGAACTGTCGACGGTGAGGGAGGGGAGGGGGATGGGACAATCGCGGGGCTCAAGTGTACCCGTGAAGCTAAATTACGCGGGTTCCGTCGCCAGGACGAAACTATTAGCTAGGATTTAGATTCGCGCGCGCGACTCGACGGCGTCGCTATCTTGGTCGTGTATTTTGACGCCGCTCTGCCTATCGTCCCGGCAATTCCCAGGGATGGAGACGACGCGACGGTGAGATATAGACTCCGAAATGAATCTCGGCTCTCTATATTAGAGTTGGATATGCATAAATCTGTATCTGTAAAATATTTACATCGTCATTTTATGTTCAGTTTAAAGAAGGTATATTGAGGCATTAAAAAAAAAAAGATAAGAATTTTGATAGAGAGATAGGAGTTAGATAGAAGATTTAAAATTCGAATTTTATACGGTTTCTTTAGTCTTATAAATTTCCATAGGCAATATACAAATCTAATTAAATTCACCTTTTCCACACAAAAAAAGGTGAAAAAGTGACTGTTATGCTGTACCTATAGTCTATTTACTTGGTGCGCAATTTAAAATTTGCGCTTTTGAATCATAAGTCTGAATTGAGTGCTTTCGCCGAAGTAATTGGCAGTGTATTTCACCGAACGAAACGCATACGCAAAATGCAAAATGGGGCAATCATTTTGAAAGCTTCAAACCCGCGATTGTATAGGTACGTAACTAGGTCGACAAGTTTAGAAAACATTCATATACCCTGCATCTATAAAATTTTCACGTCATCGCGCAACTCTCCTATCGTTCAATTTATCTGTTCTTCGCGTGGAAATTAACAATCAAGCATCGAATGCGCTCGACGAAGGAGCGCTACAATTCGCTCCTATCTCTCATAATCTCCCGTAAGTAGTGTAATCCTTTGGAGTGCTATGAATATGCAGGTGAGAGCCGACGTTGTTTCCTATAGCATGCCCATATAAGTTAATTTTCACGTCTACTTGATTCAATTGCATGCGGCGATAAAAATTTGATCCCTTTCGCCAGGCATTAGCTCGTCTATTTCTATTTCTAGAGGAAATCAATCGATAAATGAAAGTAGTTGTAGTAATCTACTTGATAAAATTTACATCGAGCTACGTACTCTCTCTCTCTCTCTCTCTAACGATATTTTTCCTAATTTAATGATTCTTTATCGAGCTTATCCTTTTGATATTTTCAAGCAATTTTATTGAAAAATTCTCGTTTTTTTTTAAAGGAAAACTCGATGTTCGATACAACCGTGAAAGACGTTGAATTCCAACGATTTATTTGCCGCAATGGGGCTGCGTTTACGTCATTTTGAGCCGCATACGGATTCTTTTTAGACCGCATTAGTTACCAGCGCGATTCCACTCATGAGGCATTGAACGAGCCGGTCCGTTAATGGCGCGCGATCAAAGAATATTGAACGTCGATTCGTCGAGAGTGGCTCGCCGGGAGTGCTCTGGAAATTTCACGTTAGTTAGACGTAAACGAGCCGTTCCCCTCATTTCTCTGATCCAATCTTGCGCTATTATTCGATCCGCGAACGGCAGTTGCCGCTGTGAAAGAAGAAGAGGGATATTCAGCTGTTCACACGCCCGCAGAGTTTTTCATCGGGTTCGTTAACGTCAGATGTATCGCGTACTCAAACGACGAGCAAATTTCCACGAAATACTGAATTGTTGCAATTAATCCTGTAATATTATTCAGGTAAAGGATTATATGAAAGCTTTTTACATGAAAGTCTAACGAGCGAAATAAATTTTAAATAGAAATTTGAATAAATTTTGAAAATATAAGAAGATAATCGGCATAATCATGAATTTATGTAATTGTTTAATGCTTTTTATTTAGGATTAAATTTAGGTTTAATTTTTTAGTAAAAACTCAAGCGGACTTATAATTTAGCTGTACATTAATTCATATATAATTATATTCGTTACAATTAATTCTCTCAATATTTATTAGACATGAGCGCGAGTCGGACGTAATTACACGGAAAGGAGGAATTGGCACGTAATAGATTTTTGCTACCGTCAACTGTGCATCTCGTCAAAGAGAAACTCAAGATCAACATCGTTCGCGAAGTCACGTGAGCGGTCCCGTAATCAGCGGCAGACCTCGTCTCACGTCCGACGTCAATGTTTGTGAACATCAGACAAAGTCTTAACTGCGAGCAATTTCATCGAAATAGTTGGACGATCCTAATTCTGATGTCAGATCAATTTAGCAGTGGATCCCTAACTCGCGTGAGGAGCAAGACATAGTTAACTCAATTATCGATGTTTCTTGTCCGCTGTCTAAAAACTCGATACGTGAGTTAGAATCGCATTGATGACGTTGCTACTAACGATGCGCATTGATTTATATTTATTTAGATAGAACACTTCATTGTATATGGAAACGAAGTAAGTTCCGGGGTGTGAGGTGACGGGATTCTTCGCGTTACAATTTTAAAGTAACGCTCGGACTTTTCCCGGCTTTATCCCAGGACCACGAGGTCACGAGGCGCAACGGCAAAATCCTGAAGAAAAACAACCCTCTCTCTGGCCTGAAACCGCACTCAAAAATCTCCCAAATCCTTAAGTCCTCCTAAGGAAACATTCGTGGCTTAGCGAGGGATCTACCGTCAACCTCGTTTACGCGACAAATTCTACGTCGGGAAAATGAGAAAAGAGAGAGAGACACGCTGCTCAATCAAAATACTCTAAGAAAATGAGAATTTTTTCTCAAAAATATCATTCGGAATTTAGCAATATTATAAGCATTGATAATATTATTTATGACACGATAAATTAAATTATGGGAAATTATAAATTGCGTATGTTTTAAAATTTAGACAATACTTGTATTAATATTATTTATCTACTGTATGACAAGATGATGTGTAACTGTTGCCAAAAATTTTATTTAAAAAACTCAGTTTATGTATTTTAATCCATTTTTTTAGAATACAAGGAAATCGGATTACAAAAACAATATTGAATTGGAAATTTAGTTTTTAGGATATGCCTATTAAATATACACAGATAAAAACAATTTAAAAAATTGCCAACATTTCCATTTTTATACTTCTATTAATACATGCTATTAATAACTGAAGTGAAAAATAGGAGAAACGATGTATAAATTAATATAAGTTAATTTCTATAAACTGCTATAAAATATCAAAACATTAATTTTATAATCTCGTTGACAAAGACGTCTTGGTATTAATTGAATTGATAACCATTGAGAAGTTTCGTAAGAACTGTCAAATTCAGATTGTATTGCAAATGAACTGTATGTGGCGCGCGATGGACGAGCGATGGATCAACGAAGGAAGGAAAGTCGCCGAAAACGGATTACGTGTGACAAACACAGGGATAAGTCTTTAGACACGGAGCTAGATATAAGGGCGTCGTGTGTCACCGACATGCAACAAGTTGCCTCCAGCGGAGTCACCCCCCTTCGTGTCTCACCGCCCCGCGAATGGCGAGCCACCCCGCATTAAATCATTTTTAAACGTCCTCACGATCGCCGTCCGACTTTTATTCGGGCCGATACAAACCGAAGTCTGACGCGCGATAAATTTCTTCCTCGCGTTGGATTTCTTCCCCGAGAAATAGAATCCAGCTATCAATTCCGCCCGCGTACATTGTAGTTCTCGTTCTTAGAATATTAATGTCAGATCTATTAAGTTCGATGACTCTGAAGTATATAAAAGAAACGATATTCCTGAATGTATATTTCTGTCAGTTGGAATCAGTGTACCTATATATTGTACGTTTCATATTATAGATATGTAAAATAATTAAAATAAATTTTCGTGATAATTTGACAAGTAAAATTATTATTGCGAACGTAAGAAAATGAATAAAATCGATAAGTATGACCTCCTTTCACATTAAACATTTGATAGCAATTTATTTAAATTAATTACAGTTATCAGAAATTTGTTTGAGACTTTGAAATTCGATCAATAAGTGACAAAATAAATAAAATGACTAAAAATTAAAAAAATTATTGCAACACAGGTAGATCCAAAAAAAAAATTACCAAAGTATCAGAATTCTCTCTTCCGTGTCAAGAGGAATCTTGTGGTATCAAATTCTGATACACTTGGAGGAAGGAGCTCTTGGAAGTTTATCGCGTATCAGTAACATAGTCAGAAGTATGCAGAGAATTCGAACGGGTCAGGTCGGGCCCGGTCGTTAGGGCTGGCCTTCCCAGTTCACCCTGAGCATGTATCAAACTGAACGGCTCCGCATTTAATAACGGTCGGAGCTCGCTGTCAGGTCGGAACCGCTGTTTAGAGCAACCGTTCGATTGATTGATTGATTGATTGATCGATTGCTTGGAGGGGCAACCAACCCACTGTTGCCACACAAATACGCAAACACTCAAACACTCTCACCTGTGTTCCACGCGTCGTTTAACTTCACGTTATGCGTAAATTGTAGTACTATACTATATCTTAGAGATCAGCAAGTTCTCATGCACATGTTTGAAATTTCAAAAATTCCACAAATTAGATAACAATCTATATTTTATATTTTTGCAGGGAGATATTCAAATGTTCTTTTCTCATTATCAATCAGATATATTTTTGTTGTAATCTGATAAATACAGACGCTTGTGTAATATTTTATTTTTAAATGTATTAAAAAATTAAATCGTAAATATCAAATTCCAATCTTGTTTATTAAGAGAGAGAGAGAGGGAGAGAGAGAGAGAATGATATTGTAGAAAACATGAATCACATGGCAACTTATATTTTTTCAAACAATTCGTTCTAATATAAAAATTGATATATTATATAAATAAAATATTTCTTTGAAAGACAATTCTTATTTATGATAATAAATGCCAGGAAAGCGTGAAATATTTTGAGAGTTGCGTTTTCTCGCGCGTCCGTAAAAAGAGGTCGCATTCAGGAACTTTGTAAAATTGTAAATCCGTGGAATTGTACCGCCGGTAAACTCCATCGAAGTTAAAAGGACATTCTAGAAAAAAGATGGACCGGCTGCTTGTTTTTTTCTTTTTTGTTTTTTCTTAATGTAAATTTCTTTCGCTCGTTTCCTCTCGCTTTTCCTTGCACGACGTTACGCGAATAATTTGGAAATGGTATCGCGAACCGAGATCGCGTCGTGCGCTTAATGCGGTGCATAATGGAAGCGGCAGGGGACGGGGATGGGAAGAGGGAGACGATACTCGATGTAATCCGCGGTGCACACACGTGCATACAACGGGCGCGCGCTGCAACTGGGCTACGGGGTTACGCCGGGGCGACGCGTGCGGGCGTCCTTACGAGCGATAAATCAGCGACGTGCTCGTGAAATTGAGCACGCGTGCAATCCCCCGTGTAAACACGTTAGCAGTTCATAACGTCGCGAGATCCACGGAAGCGATCAAAGCACGGCGCTTTCCCTCCCTCCTTCCTCCCCCTCCCTCCCCCCACTCACCGTTATACGAAGGGCGCGCGGCGCGCAGCGCCGGATTACGTCTTCCTGATATTAACCCTGCATTGTAGGAGCCCGCACGAAATGCGCCCTACTACGTTGTCCCCGTGCAAGAGATGCGGTTGATTAATAAAATATGAGACGCGTCACGACGGAAAGCTCTCTCGCTATACCGCGGGTTTTAAAGTCTTCCTTTGTTGTGTAAGTATAATCGTTTATATCGAGCAAAGGATGTAAGCCCGAGAAAGAGATTTTGTCTTACTTCTGTAGAAATTATAATGCAAAATTCAATAGCTCTTTTCCAAGTAATTCCGTGTTTCGATCGCTGATACCGCTTATTATTATTTAATTACTTCAATTACTAATTACCGTTGATTGTTTAATTACTTGCTAAATGTAATTAAGAGTAGGTATTTAAAGGAAAAAATGTTTGAAGAGATAAAAAATCGGACGTATTTTTTATCTGTAACTTAGAGATATTCTGTCTGAGAATTACATCACAGAATTTTCGATCATTCAATATTATTTATATTGTAAATTATACCAAACAGTAATTGATTAGTATATATATAAATTTGACAATGTAGAAAATACTTAGAGAGAGAGAGAGATAGAGAGGGAGAGAGAGAGAGGGAGAGAGAGAGAGAGAGAACAGCAGTATCGCGTTAAAAAAAAATATAATGATATTTTATTGCGTATATCAGCATCCGCGCCTGTGCATGAACATTGTATTAAAATTTGAAATAACTTTTTAATTCTTCTATTTTTATATTACAAAGATAAAATTATAAAAGAGTTAACATAATAATGAAATTTGATAAGATGAAGAGAAAAGTCGAGCAAAATCTTTGGAAAAGTTAAAAAAGTAAGAAAAGAAGGATAAAAGGCATTTTAATATTTAATAAATAATTGTGAAAATTCAAACTATAATTGTTCATCTCTCATACGGATTTTGCCAGATTTATAAATCGCGATTTAATTTTTTAATATACATGTAAAAATAAAATGCTACATGAGCTGTATTTATCAGACAACAAACAACAATGAAAAATATCGGATTGACAATGAGAAAAGAACATTTAAATCTCTGTGCAAAAATATAAAATATAAATCGCTTTTTTCGAGCTATTCTACTTTTCTTTTTTTTTTATTTTTTTTATTTTTAAAGAAGTAAATGGGAGAGTCTTTACAGCATATCACGACGCTCATACAATTATACACTCGCGATCGTCTCGTAGATTTCCGGTACGCACGTACGTATAAACGCGTCATTGCGCTGCCATGGACCGAACTGACAGGGTGAGCGGAGAGAAAAAGAGAGAAAGAGAGAGAGAGAGAGAGAGCGCGGGAGGATAGAGAGTGGACAGGGACGCGAGATTGGGTTGCGGGACGGGGAGTTGCTGCGGCGAGTGGCGGAGGCACATGGAGGGTTAATGCATCAACATCAAAGTGGCTTGCCGGTACAATTATTGCACTCAACGCACTGGCCGCTACCGCTCGGTGTGCGGTGGTGCACACTCACACAGATCGCGGAGATAAAACGCATACATGCCCACCATAGCGCCATGAGAATACAGGCCGTATGCATCCGGCCCGGCGTGAGAGCGAAAGAGAGAAAGAAGAAAGAGAGAGAGAGAGAGAGAGAGAGAGAGAAGCCGTATATTACATTCTTTCGCATTTAACTGGACGGACATTAATTTGAAAAAGTAGGCGGCTGTGCCCCGTCGTACCGCGCCACGCCGGTGCGCGCCGTGGTTTAGAATCTCATATCCTGGGATGTGAGGCATGCGGACTTTACGCGAACGTTCAGCCGCAACTTATGCGCTTTTGACACACCCGATTTTCCTTTTTTCGTTATCCGTTTTTCCATCCGTTTCCCTCCGCTCGCTGCGGCGGCATTGCGTCGCGTCATGTCGCGTCGCGTTGCGTTGCGTTTTTGCGTCATCTCACTGCACTCGAATGCGTCGCCGAGGGATTTAAGATTTCCGCGCGCACGTTGTTTCTCCGCGAGAATCCGCGTTCACAAGACTTAAGCTGAGCCGAGGGTATTAATGGCAAAATCGCAGCGAGGTCTGACTGGAGCTGTATGTGAGAGCCAGACTTATGCGATTACACAAATATAAATGTGTATAATATATATATATATATATATAGACTCAGTTATATATATATATATATCTCAAAAGTATATTACAATATTATCTGAAATAATTAATTTCACTTTAAGAACGAATCCGCATTGAAGTGCATTATTGCAGAAATTTAAGGTTTCCGCGTCCGCGCTTTTGAATTTACGCGCTGCTCTGTGACGTGGTTAGAGAAATTATATTCAATGGTTTACTTGCAAATTGCACACACAAGCCAATTATATACTGGTCGTGTGTATTAAAATATCTCATAACTACTTCAATAATGAATTTTAGAAAGTAATTTCAGAGTCGAAAATACAAAAAAGGTAAGAACGAATAGTTTTTGTGTTATAACTCTAAATCGTAATAATAAGATTTAAATTAATTATTGCATAGATTCGCACGTCTATTTTAGGTTTATAACTACACATAATTTATTTATTAATCCATCTATTATTTATTTTCACAGCTTAAGTGTTATTGATTTCATTGTCAGTTAATATTTGGTCTATTTATTATATATAAAATAAATTTTATATATATTTATATATATATATATATATATATATATATACGCGTGTGTGTGTGTGTATATACACATAAAAGTATGTATTTATAGTATAAATCAGCTATTCTTGACAATATTAACAACTCCTAAAATTTTAATACGTAAATGCAAGTCAATAATCAAATTATCAATAATATAGATGGAGCTAGACAAAATTAAAATAAAATTAGTACATTATATATATTAAAGTATAACAAATATTAACGACAAATATTATAAAAATAGCCGTTACTTGCCACATTTACTTCTGCTTAAATAAATATAAAAGTATATTTTACTTAAATAAGTTAATTGGAATACGTTATTTGTGAAATATTTCTTTTTTTGTTCCTCTTTTATTCATGTTTATGTAATATGTACATATAAAAAAGAGTTTCTGAAAATTATTTTTCTCTCTTGTGTGCACAAATTTATATAATATTAAATCCTGAAATAAATAAATCGCGCAAACGGATATATCAAACTTTATTAAAGAAATACTTAATAAAAGGAAACCTAAAATAAGATAATATCTCTAAAATATTACCATTCTTTTCTTACACCACCTGTTTCATAGATATAACAATTAATTTTTTATTACATACAAATATACTATAAATATTTTATTCTCCGATCTTCACTGTTTGTGAAACATGTGAGCGTCATGAGAAGAAACTTAAAAACTTTATCTTCTAGAAATGTCAAAACACTAATTATCATTTTATTTAATTATTATTTATTCTTAATCTTTTAATCTACTTTCTCGAAGCTCGATATACTTTCTATAAGCTCAATATATTCGAAAATTTAATCAATTATAACGCGTTTGATATATAGAGAGAAAGTTCAATCATTCAAATAATATTACTAATATGATATTCTCAGTTATTCAACTTTCAATTATTGAAAATCTTGATATAAAGTCTTCGATAAAAAGTGTAAGGACTGCAACTAGATTCAAAGACAATTTTTCTTCTTCAAATATTATTCTATTGTAGTTTAACGAGCTTAATCTAATTGTAAAATAATTTTTCTGATTGTTTTGATTTATTCTCTCGCGATTTCGTTCTATAAAATTCAAGTAACTGATATATCGCGTTATTCGTGTTTTGATGTATAACGTAACATCAAAATGTCAATAAGTATTGCGTCAAATACTGACAACTGTATGATCTTTGTGCGTGTGTGTGTGTGCACATTCTCGTGTGCACATAATAAATCAACGTATAATTAAACACATTTTCAGGATTGAATATATCATTAATCTGTGTTAACCCATTTATTTGAAAGCAGTAGATCTATGAGATGTTACATGTAATATCCATGATATAATATCTCTATATAATTCTTCAATATCAGATATTCAGAGACACATCTTATCTATATTTGATATACACAATTTTTTTCACAGATCTATTTCTTCTCTCTGCCTCTCTCAATTAAAATAAAAATTATTTTACACTCACCAGTACGATGCGCAGCAGCGGAGTTGATGTAACTACGTTGACCTGTAAATATAAAATTCAAATAATATAATAATGTTCAAAATAACGTTTCCAAAAATAATTGTCTCACATACTGAATCTTTTATTTGTTTTCTCTTTAAATAAATATGTAATAAAATTAACTAATGTTATAAATAATAATGTAATTCGAAGAGAAAAAATATTTTTCTAAAGTAAACTCTTTTATAAAATTTAATCAATACGATAATTAAAAAGTTATTTTTTTTGTTACATTATACAATGAGAGATACGTCATGATATACGGAATACGCTACGTCGCGAAAATAAACGCTTAAGGGGTCTCACCACTCCTGAGATTTTAAAATGATACCTTAAGTTTGGAATTTTTTGTGAGTAAATGGATAACTTTATTTAAAATCTGCTTAGAGGACATTGTACATATGTAAGAAATCAAAAAAATATTTTTTTATTTTTCTTATTCCAAAATGGCGGCGCACTGGCCTACAATTTGCGGAATCTCTTTTTTTCTATCGGTGTACAGGATTCCAGGCACACGGTTTGGCCTTGAACAAAACATAAAGAATTTTCATTA
>NW_012026816.1:1418386-1489513 GCF_000956235.1 Wasmannia auropunctata
TATTGACAAAAATACAAACTTTTTGTAAAAATAGCTGCCATTTCAAGAAAAATCAATATTTTAAAAAATCTCTACGTACGTCTCTAGTCTTTAATATACAAATAATGAAAATTCTTTGTATTTTGTTCAAGAGTAAACCATGTGCTTAGAATCCTGTACAATTTGAAAAAACAGAAAAAATGGATTCTGCAAGTAGGCCAAGTTGCGCCGCTATTTTGTGCACAAAAAATAAAAAAATATTTTTTTGATTTTTTATATACGTACAACAATGTCCTCTAAACAGCTTTTAAATAAGGTTATCTATTTACCCACAAAAAATCCCAAACTTAGATATCATTTTAAGGCCTCAGGAGTGATAAAACCCCTTAAGTTTGCAAATAATAAATAATTAATAGACAAATAACAAATTACCTTATGGTTGCTCCGCCGTCACTCGACGCCATCGCCTCCTCAGACCTCCTCCTCCTCTCCTTTATTCGTTACAATTTCTTCATGGCACTTGCATACTCACTCGCGAGAATATGATTAATTACGATCGCGCGCGTATTAGAATTATGAAAGTAAAATAATCACGCGACACTTTTCGCGGCACTAAAATATACGATTGATATATAGAATCAAATAGACGATTATATCAGGTACGACGATTCGATCCGTTTGAATGTTCGAAAATACACCTCGACATTCAACGTAGTACGTTTCAAACGCATATGTTCTCTGAAAAGAAAAAAAATACGTATCATTATAATAATTCTTCTTCTATTCTATTTTAAATTAATAAGTCGCGCGAAATATATTATCCATTTCGATAGGTACATAACTGTTGCCGCTGATACGCTTACAAATCATAAATGTCGCGGGAGTTAATTAGTAGCCTGGGTCAATAATTGTTAACGGGAAACGATCGTATCTCAAAGGATAATGCGACGATACATGGAGCAGCTCGCACGGCCGGCCGTTTGTCGGCTCGAGTCTCGGTGCGAATGATAGCGCATCCTAATTTAACCCCACCTTACGAAGTCAACAGCGCGCGAACACCAAATAATACCAATAACGAACACCAATAACGAACCGTGTGTTAGCCAATTTGCCCCGTCACGAAACATTTAATACGTTACAAAATGACTCGCGCGAGTGAATATTCGTTAATCAGGTAGAATAAGTTTAATATCCCACAGCACTTGTCGCTGTCTTAGAAAGTAATACACGCGGAACTTACGTACGCAGTTGCCCGCAAGTTTATCACTCCGCTATGAATTAAGTATCATATTTAACATTACGTTATTTTATGGAATGAATATAGGGACTAATCAAGTGCGTAAGCTAATGTTAATCGTTCGCACAAAATAAGTTTAAGTATCTTACGGTATTTAATTGTCATCATCGAATCTCGAGAGATTAATATACGCGGAGCGACTTATACAGTTGCCGCCCGTTCGTCGCGATAATAACAATTAATACGTGGTATACGTGTAACGCGCGTCAAACGCAATCAAAGCGAATACCATACCTATATTGTCGCATGCCTTATTACGTTGATATGAAATATTTAACGTATTAGAAAAGCGTAACGCCGAATATTCTGTTCCATGTATTTCAGATCAATTTTGATGAATAAACTATTATCACGTTAGACGATAAATTTAGTGTATTTATTAAAAAAATAAAATTTGACTTTGTTTTGATAGACAACGGCTATTGCGTATATCGCAAAAAAAAAAAAGAAAAACGTCAAACAATGCTGTGTGCCAGCCAATATTTCCGTCGCCAAATGCTGAATATTTAGCGCTACAAAATAGAAACTGAATACTGTTTCTTGCGTTTGAAATTAATTTCGATGCAAATAGCGTATTAAATCTAAATTAATTTATTTAAAGAATAAAATTTTTCTTTGTTTTACATGAAAGAATAATTATGTAGATTAATCTAATATTACTCCTTTAAAATTTTGTCATTCCGCGGGGAATAAAATTGTTATGATTTTAATAAATCAGGAAAGTGAAATTAAATCACGGCGAAAATAGTTCATTTTTTTATTTAACTTATTAAAATCATACAATTTTTTATTTCTCTCAAAGGCGCGAGAAAATTAAAAAAGGAGATAATAAATTAATTAAAATGAAAATAAAAATAAACTATAGTCTTTAAATTTAGATTTAATGTTATATTTAATAATTCCTTTTGAGATAATAATTATTTTATATAATAATTATTCATATTTTATAAAAAATATAATGTACGTAATATCTACAAAAATTAATATCACTTGAGTTGTGAAAATCAATAACAGATGACAGATTGGTACACATGTAAATGCAATTTATTTTGAAAATGCAATTTCTATACGGTATTGACTAACTTTAAATATTGTACAACTTATATAACTGGAAAATTATTTCCGCATAAAAATGCTCTTTTTCTCTCTTTCAATCAACAATCAAATAAAGAATAATATTATATTTTTGCGAAATGTATATTATTAAAATTATTAAATTCATCATCTCGAATTGCAATTTCCAATGCGTGAAAATTCAGCAACAAAATTAAATGCATTATAAATCAGCTTAATTTTTTTATTAAAATAATTTTTTCAATATTTATATTTGTTCAGTTAGACTTATACCTCATCTATTTAAATAAAAAATATCGTTTTTTCTCGCGTAACGCAATCCAATTAAACCGCGAGATTTAAACCCGCGAACGATCACCATAACGAACGACGAATGTGGCAAATCACGAAAGGCTCCCGGTTATTCGTGAATTTTAACCCATTTTCATCAGCTGCGTTACGTCGGCGCGTCACCATTCACCTTCCTCTCCTTTTTTTCTTTCATTTTTCACGCGATATTCCTCGCTGTCGATCGCCGGAACTCGTCGGGACGTCAGAAGGACGCTCGTCATTCTCGAAAAGTAATTGCGCCGGGGAAATGCTAAAGCGTGAAAATTGCATGTTTTACCGCCCCTCACATCCTTCCTCTTCCCGTCTGCGTTTCACGCGGGCGCATATTTGCCGCTTTGCGCGGACGCGTGTAACGTTTACGCGCGTATCTCCGCGTCGGACACGCGTGCTAAAACTGCCGAGCGTGACGCGGCTGCGGGATGAGCATGGACGAGCGCGCAGAAGTATGGACCGCGCGATGGGATATGCGGTATGGCCACGCGAGGAGATAAAAGCGGATAACGTATATTCAGAGGGATCACCGCGACGGCGGGATACCGGCGCCGATGAATAATACCGGATGTATTCCTCGATATAGCGCCGCCGTTTTCGATACAACGACGAATCGCCGTTGTGTGACGATCAGGTGGGAAAAAGAGAACCTAACGTGAAATGCATCTGACTTTATAGCGCGCGAATAAGTTTTTCTATTTTGTAAAATCTCCTGTCATTGTCAAGGAAGATAATAGTACGACTTTAGAGCGATCTTTTCACTGCATTTTAAATTTGGTTTGATAATTTTCATTTTCAGCGATAAAATGGATTTACTTTTTTCTTTGAGTTCCTATAGTTCTTAATTTCCCGGTTGCAATATTAAATGATTCAATTGATGTACGATATCTTTCAAATATCTCTTATTTAAAATTTGAAATGTAACGTAAAAAAATGTGAAATGTAACGTCAAATTTTATAAGAATCATTGTGCTTGTAATAATTTCGAATATTCGGCAAAACGGCGCAATGGTGAGACATTGTTATTCAGTTTCTCGAATTGCAACCGGCAATTCCGGCAGATTCTCGCCGCGCAGAAGCATTGAGGTTGCCGAGAGAGATGCTGGCTGCGATCGGAAAAGCCGGGACCGCGTGCGTTATACGCGAGTAGATTTCCACTAGCGGTCGCAGAAACGAGCCCCGTCCCGCTCGCCTCGCTCGTTTAACCCAGGGGAAGCGCTCGGTGTCCTCGCTAATAGGATTAGCCGGATTCGCGAAGTTTCCTGCCGGAAACGGAATGACCGCGGTGGATGTAAACGCCGGCGAAATTTGCGGCGGATTTCTGGAGCCGCGCCTGTTCGTCGCTCGAGAAACCGGATATTTCGATTCGCTCCCACTCGTAAAGGCGACGCTGGACGTCGCCGTGGACGCTCGTTAAACGGACACAGCGATTCCGCTCGCGACATTCCGTACGAGCACAGTATACGGTCTTGTGTAGTACACTCGATTTCTAATTTTGGTGACAGATTCGTCGACGTGAATTTGGAATCAATTTTTCTCGAATCGAAAGTATGCAAGAACAGGCATTAAGCTGATTCCAAGATAGACATGCCGAGAAACACGAATACATTCGCCGGAATGCACCGAAATATCATAATCTAAGTACGACTTTGCTGTTCAAAATTTTGTTGGAATTGTTAACAGTCGACCTTCCGACGAAAAGTGAAGGTGGAATGTAATTCCGACTTCGACCTTCGCGGGTTTTGGCGGCAGAATGCTGCGCGCGAGGGGAGTTGGCGCCAAAACTATCCGACGCAGGGTTCGTAACAATCGTCGGTACCCACCGACTGTCTCTGTAATGCGACCACTTACGAACGTGCAGCCGGCAGCTATGCAGTTTAATACTTGCGAGTGTTTCTTGCAGCGGCGGCATACCGCGCATACTGCGCTCCTTTCCCTTCCCACAGCCTTCTCTCTTTCTCCCCCGCGGGAGGCGGAAACGGGGTTATTCCATTTCGCCAGAATAAACCGACGAAAGGTGGAATTTTCTTGCGGTAACCGCGAATCGACTTACACGCAGTTGGAGTAAGAATATGGTTTAGCTGTGCATATAAAGGAGAGAAGAACAATGTTTAATTCGCTTTCTTGCCGGCGCATCCTGATTCACCGCGATGCGTGGAATTATTGTGACTTTTGCGAGTTAAAGGCTTCTGTGGAAAGGGGAACGAATTTCAAGAATTTTTAGTAGGAGCACTTAAAAAATTTCCGTATCTTAGGAGTGTTACATAAATAGGCATTCCTTATATACGATAGAAAAATATTGTGCAGAACGTAAAAATTATTAAAACGTTTAGTCCTGACCTTAATCTTCGTATTTGCTCGAGTTTGTCGTTTTTATCGGCATAAATTCTCAAACAAGGTAAGAAATCAAGAAAAGAGAGAAGGGCAACAGAGGAGCGGCGATTGCGGCAAGGAGTGGTTTCTTTACGCGCGACACGGTCTAATTATCGGTATGACCCTGGCTAGGGTATTCGATCGAATGTGGGAATGGTCGGCCAAATGCGGACTGACAAAGACGACGTTCGGATCTTGAGGCGCAAGTACCCGCGGAAGAGAAGTCCGTGCAAACTCTAGCAGACAGCTTCCCAAACTTCACCGGAACACACGTGCATGTGTGTAACGGTGTAATCTTTCACCAACATATCCCGTGAAGTATAGCATAGTCCAAAAAAGATACCATATCCTATTCTGTGTAGCATATTCGCATAATTCGCGAATTACTGTGTGTAATTAAAGCCGACGTAATTTATATACTGCAATCCAGTGTAATCTACTTGTATTATCACGAATTTCATCAGCAAGTGGTGAATTCATCGTAAACTTTTATGATTACAGGCAACTCTTTAAAGTAAATTTAGCACCAAACATCCACACCAAACAACCACTTTATTCTATAATTTTATTTTTAAAATTTTTCTATAAAAAATTTCGAATTTTTTTAATTAAACGATAATGTTTTTCATTTATTGTTAAAATGAGACGAAACATGATGCAAGAATCAGGGAAAACATTTCGGCTGAGCGTCATTGCTACATTTATCTGCAATTTACGTTAACGTTGTCGTAACGCTGACATTAAGTTGGCTTTTACAGCGAATACCGCGCTCCGTCGGCCACCGTCATTGAACAGCGCTGTACGTACGGACGGTTTCAACTCGCTCGAGTGGCCGTTATATGGGGTTCTAAGCATTCTGATTCTGCTGACCGTTGCAATCCTCCGCCTCCATCCCTGTTCCGCGCCCTGGTACGAGACCCACCCCATCGAAGCTACGTGGCTCGCCTTTAAACCACCCCATTCTCGCGCTCGTTCGTTCCGCGACTCTTCCTCGCGCTTACTCTCATTTAGCGACTTCCCAACCTTTCCCGTGCGATTCCGATCTCTCTCGCTTGCTTTCTTCATCCAACCACGCGCGGATCTCGTTAGCGGTGCCTTCGATTTCACTACGTATCCGTACCGCTTCGGTCATCCCGCCCGTGCGGCCGTGAGAGGGAACGTGTACGGAATGACCCTCTGCGAATGGCAAAGTCGACTGGCTGTGCTACCGAGTTGAAGAATCGGAACATTAGCGAGTGAAAATTATGTGGAAATTATAAGTAATAATTCATAGTAGTATAATCATACGAAATTATATATATCAAACTTGTATTTGATATAATATATATTAAGTAGAAGCCATAGGACTCTTCAGAAAGTATGTGATTGAAAATTCTTTATCCAACAACTCCTAAGTACATTATTAAGCAAATATATTTATCGATTTTAATATAATGTCTTTCCTTTAGATCGCAAACAAAGCTCCAGTATACGTTAAGTTTACTGTTGAAACATTTGTATTTATACGTTTACTTACTTCTTTTCTACTACGTTTTATTTATTAAGCATCTCTTATTTGTTCGACGATCGACGATAAAACTTGACTTTTAGTTATTTGTTGCCTCGGAGAAATGCGACGCAATAAAGAGTTAAATATCCGGTAGTCCATTGCCGTTTAATTTTCCAGAATTGCCAAGAACGCGAATATCGCGGTAGCGCGAATACGATTCAAAGATTACGCGATCAAGAGAGAAAGAACATGCTTGCAGTTATATACACATATATATAGAAAGAGAAGGGGGGAGAGACAGAGAGAAGGAGAGAGAGGATGTTAATATTTGTAGAAAATAATATCGTTCACAAACTGCGAACAAACGATGCTTGGTAAACATGCCCGGAATTTTAAGCGAAAATCTTCTTGCTACCGCGGTTAAGGGAGAATGTAAATCCGGCGTAGTCGAGCTCGCGGATTATAATTTTCATTCCACGGCACGCGAACAGGAATTTGTACGGGGCGATAGTCAAACTTACGTAAGAATTGCATCGACCAATTACCCTCCCCATCTCAACCTGTTCCTCCACCTACTTCCATGCGCCGGCCGTCTTCGGGATAAATTTTTATGGCACTGAAAGTTTCCTCTCGGCGATTCTCGATTAAAACGCTCCGCTAAACAATTTCGCCATTACTGAGATACGCCAATCGCCGAGTTGAGAGAAGGAACTGTAGGGAACTTTTTTTTTAAATGCTTGATACGTGACTGAATGAAAATCTAGCGCTGAAGTTTCAAGATTTTTAGGTGCTTTCACGCGTAATTACATTTGTTGCTATATAAACACACATTTAGATGAAATTTGTTTTAAAGGATTTTTTTATTTTCAAACTGAAATTGATATAAATGAGATATAAGAGAGACTATGAGAGAGATAATAAAATGCATTAGAAGATATGTTTTAACTACCTTGAGTATATTTCTCTACCAAATAGAGCTCTAGTATTTCAAACTTTTTACGCGACATGAATCTAGATAGGAAACAGAAAAATTATGATAAAAAGGTATATACAATTTCTGAATTTATGTAAAATATTTTTTAAAAAAAGATCCTTGTTCAGTTTCAGATTTTATTATTGAGAACGTACGTATAAATTTGCTCTTATTTTCTTTTTATTTTATTCTATATATAAATTCTCATATTCATTTTGTTGAGAAAATGTGAAAACATAAAGTCTAATTTATAACGTAGCTTCTATTAAACTCGAAATAGAAAGTTTCAGAACGGAAAGCAAAGTGTATTTCTCGTAAATTTCTTAGTGTAAAGCAAAGTCATTTTCTTCTTCTAAATAAAAAAAAATATCTGTTATATACGTCTCTACTGTATATATCAAGAAAAACTAATGGAAAATAAGTATTTGTATTTATTATTGAATTTACTCTCTTTCTCTGTAATTTATCTCTTTACTTCTTTACGTAAGAAACTTTATGTAAGTCTGTACTGAAAACGGAATCTTTTCTATTATCATTGTTGTCGCTGCCAAAATGCAGACAGATCCGGCGAAAGAGTTGATCGTTTCAGCTTCGAGCAGTTACATCGACGGAAGTGGCCGAAGAGGATTGGCTCGTTGCGCCAAGGGAAAAGAAAAAAAAAAGGTTACACCGGGAAGGAACGAGCAAAAGACGAAGAATGGGTACCAGAAGTCGGTGAAAACTCGTAGAACCGTCCCGATGGGATACGCCAAGTCGTATATAGGGTGTCTCGAATTCTCATATAATGTTCGTTTTGATAAAAGTAGATATTGAAATATAAAAATTTTTAACTAAAAATTTTACGTATTTAATTCGGAAAAAAATTTATTATATTATATATTATTATAATTATTTATTATTTTCACTATCGCTTTTATTATCTTTATTATTAGCTCTGTAAGGAAAATTAATATAGAATTAATTAGAATTAATTTCATAGAGTCTTTAATTATTGATTCAAACTTATTGAGTTGGATCATCATAGAAATGATGATAAGAAATATTTTTGTACGATTTTAAATTGAGATATACACCTTATATAGACGGAACAGGAGAGAAAAATAATTTGCTCTCGTTTCCAATATCACTGTCTTTGATGCATTGGAGCGTTTCAGAATAGTGCTTATTTCACTCGATCTCGCAAAAGGAAAGTGAAACAATTTTATATGTATCGTGTCGCGTGTCGCCAAACACCTTTTGACTTTATCATTTTCCCTTCGTGCATGAAATCGCAAAAGTTGTAGATACATTTATCCGTACAAGCTTAGTCAATACTGGGATTCTGATATAATCTTAAATATCTAAAGAGTTTTAAAATCTTCAAGAATAAAAAGCGGAAACTGATTAAGTAATGTAATTAAAATTCACGCGGTTATTTAAGAATAAAATTAGAAACCAAAGAGTTTCTTTAAAAAGAAAATAAGAAGCAATGGACGAAATTTTACGTGATTATTTAAGCATCGTCTGTTAGCTATAAATGAAAATCTGATAAAGATCTTCCTGTGCCAGACTCTCGAGACAGTTCGAGTTCTGCTTGAAATCGTCGATTTAATCTCGTACAGTTAGATTTTTGTCGCCTAACCGTAAGTGATAGCGCGATCCCGGAAACAGCACGCAGTGAGAGAGTCAGCCATCCCGAGCCGAAATCGAATTCCATCAAGTTGAAGAAGTATATATCGGCGACGAAGAACCAACTCGAAACTTCTGCAAAGTCTCCCCTTGTCTCTCACTCCTTCCATTCGAGTCCCGCAATTGTCGCGGAACTCATCCCACTCATAAAGTTTCCCGGCCGCGACTTTGCCGTCGCGCTGCGAAAAATATCAGCGGGGATTAGTTAACACCGTTGCAACAATTCTGACCGCAACAAGTAGTTAGCACGACACACTTTATTACGGAGTTACATACGTAGCTCAGAAAATATTAGTTAAGATCTACGCGATGTTCTTTTATTATTGTTGTCCCGGTTATAAAACTTCGCTTCTTAAAATATTCTGAATGTAAAAGATATGGGAGAGTTACAAATACTTTATATTTGATATTTTAGTAAAGATATAATTTTTCTTGCATTTTATATTTATTTTTTATTATAAAAAATTATAGAAAAAAAATATACATAGAGAGAAATGTTAAAATTGTTTATGTGTCTAAAACTTTATTCTCAAACCCTGCTGTTTGACTAGTTCTCTTTAAACACAAATGCATATAGAAATAATTCTCATAATTTTCATAAGTATAATGTTCGAAGTTATGCAATACTTATCTGAAAATTTCGAGAAAATTAAGATTGATTTATGATTGATTTTAAGATTTTTTAAATTGCGATATTGAATAAACGCTAATTATGTTATCGATTGTAATTGTTTATGTAATTGTAACAAAAACACATATCACGAAAACTGGCAATTTTTCGCCGTTTATGAAAATGTCACATGGTTATCTCGAAGAAGTAGCCAAAGCCTTGAACAAATCGAAGTCCGTGGGTTAACGCACGCGAGAGAAGTGACCTCCGAAACTTTCGACCCTCCCACGGATTTTATCCCCCAGAAATCTCTTATTCCTCGCCTCGCCTCGCATCGCATCGCAAAAACTCTCGGCACGGAGGATGTCAAGTGCAGAGGTGGTGTCCTAGCTGCAATGCATGTGCAAGAGAGAGAGAAGAGGGGGGGGGGAGAAGAAAAAGACGAAAAAAGAAAGGAAAGAAGGAAGGGCAACGATAAAGACAACGGAAGTTTCCTTAAGTGGGTAGCGGTCTGCGGTAAAAAGCTGTATTGTAAAATTGAAAGTAAGCAACGTGAAAACTTTTTCGCAGATGGCAAATCCCGAACTCGGCTGCCAACCAGAGTACTTTTGCGCAACAATAAATAAAGATTAGCATTTAACATCAATGAAGAAAGTAATTTACCCTCATTCTGTAAGGTGTAGAACATAATGTAGCAGCAAATGATTTTTATAGGTTTCATACAATATGACGGAGTCGCGGAGTGTTTTCGTGCACTCTATTTACGTTCCAATATTTTTCTATATATTTTACTCGTACGAGGATTACCCGAAATGTTTTATTGCCACAGCCTGAAAGCAAACCGGTGTTTTTCATTTTGCAGTATATCGAGCAATTTATTATCATTTGTTATTTTTCAGTGTGATACATAGTTATACGCTTCATTCGTTGCAAAAGCAATAAAAAAAAAAACAAAATTTTCTTAATAATTGTATAGTCGTGTGCCTACATTTCTTCTTGCAATAAATTTATTCTTAAAAGAAAACACATTTTTTCCCTTTCTTACAATCTGTACTATGCAATTATACTTGCACAAGTTTGAAAGAAATTTATTTGTCCTTACCATCAAGCACGCATTTACTCGCGCATTCTTATTCCAACGAGATTATTCAGGATAATATACCGATTTTTCTGTTTACGCGGAAGCCTCTCACGATTTGCGTCCATATGCAGGGCATTGAACGCACGGAATTGTTGCACAACCGCGGAAATTTGTAATGCACGGTTAATATGCTGCTGACACGTATCCATCGACATCGTCAACCAGCCAGTCCCGCGGGACGAGCGCGTGCAAAGGTGAACCCCTCGGTAAACCTCGCAAACGTGCTTCCCTCCCGTGGTTGTCTAAGCACTACTCCCTCACGAGCGATCGTCGTTACGCGGATATACATACATACACGTGTATCATCAACGCGCACGCAATCGAAGGCACCGTCGAACGCAATGGACGGTAAATGGAGCGCTCGTGTACTCGAGACAGTGTCGAAATTCCATCTTCCCCTATCGTCTGCGACAACACGACGGCGCAAATCCTCTATACCCTTCCTGCGATAGCCCCGAGGCGGTCTTGCTCGACACTACTTCGCTACCTAGAAAAATGTCAATTTTCGAACGTGACAGTTTTCCGATTTACTAGCGGGGTGGCCCGGCGCGCTAAACGGTTTCCGCGGGGCGGAAATCGAGTGCTCGCGCGACACCTCGTTCCGTCTCGCGGATGGACGAACTCGGACGGCCTCGGTGTGAACTGTCGCGCAGGGGACAGTTGGTCTTGCCTCTTTGAAGATGAAAGATCGCGGCCATTTATGGTACAGTAAAAGATAAGATCTCGACGTCGTGTTTTCTCCGAACAATGGAGTAAGTTTCTAGCGCGCGGTGAGACACTCAATTTATAATGTTTATATAGCAACTGTTGTAATATATAAGCATTTTCGTATAGATATTATCGGAAACAGTATTGTAAGATATGAGAAGTTATAATTACACAATTTCGTTTGCACTTTGCTCATATTCCAACACTTCACTTCGACAGATAATTATTTTTTTCACATTATATTCCTAATATATATACTTTAGTAACATCATATTTAAAAAGTGTGAAGATCCGATCTCCTAAATTCGTTTTCCCCTCGGAATATTTCTATATTATATCTTTTCTTAAAAATAATTTTTTTCAATTTTTTATTCAAACTAAAGCTTGCATAGCTATCTCGTTTTGAATAGGGAGAAATGTGTGAGTATAAGTGAGCAGAAGGGTACTTAAATGTTGAGTGCCTCGGATACACGTTCACTTAATTACACCACTATTCCTTAATATCATTCTGTAATTCTGTAATTCTGTAATTCTGGCTCTCGTGCACACAGCAACCCGACGAGAATGTACACATCTACTTCTATCAGCATATGCTATTGTTTCGTTGGAAGAACTATGTAATATTATTTTTAAATATTATTTAGTTGACAGATATGAAAGAAATTTGTTCGTCGTGTTTGACCGATTACAATTAAATGTAGATTTTTAATTTTAAATTTTATTGATTTTGTTAATTTTATTCGCACGATAAATATCTAACAAAATTTTTTTTTTAATTTTAAAAATAACATTTTACCTCAAACTTAACACATTTATAATTATGCGAGATTTATGAGATTAATTATTGATCATGTGGTCGCGCTTGTGTATTGTACATTATATTCTGACCAGAGATTTATTTACTTCCTGCGGCGCGACGGGATGAGACGTGATTTATTTTCGCTCGTGTTACGCGACGTGTATTTCCCATCGGATAAGTTCTCTCGCAATCTTTAAGCGGCGGGCACGGAATCACTTTTTCACACTTATTGCCTTATCGAACTTCGAATGCCCTTGGCTGAGGAATGCAAATCAGCGGAGCTTAACTTAGATGAATCCTGTCGTCCAAGGAAAAGAGGTGTATAGAGAGAGATGGGAGGTGGGGGAGGAGAGAGGGAGGGACGCGAGATGGAGTGCAGATCGTGGGAGAGAGTCAGAAGTTTCGGATTACCAAGTGCAACGCCTCCTCCTTAGAATCCAAATGTCGTGGACGGGTTAGTTTGACTTTCAATGGATTGCCAATCGGTGCAAATGCGGCGCGCCGTTGGAATACGACGATGGCACGCGCGCGGCTCGATATCCGGATACAAAATACGGCCGTGGCGTTAGCTGCCGTCTAATTGGATCAATTTTCTGATAAATTGCAAACGTCGTTCATTAAAATGATTCGCTTACGTAATCGTGAATGCTCGAACAACGAAGCCTCATGCATTAAACTGTCGATATAAATATATAAAATCTGTCAGTCGCGAGGTATATTAATAGAGATCGATTTTATTTCTGCGAGTAGATATATTCATATATATTATATCTTTTATTTTTTATCCATTATTATCAATTGTTATTTTAATCAAATCAATCATAAATTTCGCACTCTATTATCAATTTAATCCTTTAGCAATTATTTGATTTTTTAAGAAGAAAGAATTGTACTTCGGGTGAAAAACGTAAATTGAAACAAGAGTTAAAAAGTTGAGAAATCTCGCGATTTTAATTCGCATATATGCTGTTATTAAGGAAGAAAGCGGCACGCGAGGAGTCGTATATTTATGACTACATAGCAATCACCGCGACGTATGTCCGTCCATCCTGCGGGATATCTCGGTACGATTTTCCGTCGGGATACGAGAAGAGGAGTTTGAAGGTTCCTCTCGGTTTTCCCGGCCCCCGACAGGCTACGTCCTGCATCACAATACTTCTCCAATTTCCTGAGCAGAAGTTACGGGACACGTTCCATCATGACGTCACGGGAACAAAGCTCTTTCTCTCTCCACCCCCGCCCGTCCTGCTCGCTTTTCGCTCCCGCAAGACCGTTCTCCTTGTATAGCTGGTTGCTCCTTACACCCAGGCAGAACGAGAAGGCGGTGGTGGGGATAAATAACCATTCGGGGTAAACTAAGTTTGCGCGCGCCGCGCTGCGACGAGAGGGACGTCTAAAGATCGCAAACGGCGACGGCGACTTTCGTTCGACGCCGTTCGATCGTTAGCAGTGGAAACTCGATTCGTCTTGCTTTCAGTGCGTCTGCCAAGTTCCCGCCACGATGGGTTCGAATATGCAAAAATAATGGGCAAGCCCGCGGCTCATTTTGTTTTCGTTACGGCGCGGCGCGAGGAACTTGCCGCGTTATCGAAAGCAAAGTGAGAAACTTTATGTGTTTGTGCGCGCTCATCGCGAGACGAAAGGGGAAACCCTCTTGCTTACATTTTGAGAAACGCGACATGTCAGTCTAATAATTTTGTTAGTGGTTGTGCAAGTTCATATGGATTATAATTTTCTATATAAATAGAACCTTAGATAAATCAAAGATATTAATAAAAAAAAATTAGAACATAAAGATAAAAATGAACGATTATTTTTTTAATTTTTTTGTAACTATCGCTAGGTTGAATTCGAAAGATGCATTTATAAATGATTGTGTGACAATTTACGACGTTCTGAAACGTAATTCCTTTACTTCGCATGTAATAATCCAATCTAACTGTGTATCTCGCACTCGGAAAATTCTTAGGAATCGTTATAGAAGCACGAAACAGAAGAGTGCCCGTATCTAGCGGTAGCCAATTTAATTGTAACTCCTTCGCAGGCTATCCCACCGAGTTTCTTAACGAAGATTCACTTATATGCAGTAAAAGTGCAATCAGCCCGATCACTAATGCGCCCTCACGGCCGATGCGCGGCAGTTATGTGTCGTCTAAATGGAATTTGCAATTATCTACCTCAGGCAGCTAGGATCCCGGGCCTGGCCGTCAAGGTTCTTGATACCAGGCCGGGACGGCCCTTTGGTTTGGCCGGTTCAACCTAGGAAAACCGCTCGTAAGATGCTTGTGGTTACGTCGCTGATAAAGGAATGGACGGACGAGGTAGGGATGGAAAGGCATGCGGTCGAGGGATGTTACTGAAGCAAGTTTTTAAAAGCAGTCGCCGTATCGTTGTCGTGAAAATACCGACTTTTCATGTATTGTATATATAATATGTATAGTAAAAGAGATTTTTATTATCTATCCATTTTAAACGTCTTCCAAATCTCAATCTCACAGTGAAATCTTGTAAATAATATTTTGTCACATATATTCGCGTGACAAAATACATAGCTGTGCTACCTTTAAATATATACCCCTGATATAGAAGATCATTACAAGAGGATTAAGACCACTAGAGGCAGCAGGTCGCTTAATGAAGCTACGCGGCGCCTTTGCCGTCGTCGTCGCACGGCGAATGCGGCTGCACGCATTTGCGAGCAGCACACAAATTTATTAATATTAGAATAGCGACGAGGGGGACGCGTTGTATCGCGTGTACAGTTTCGTAATAAGGACGGGACTGCCGCTCGAGGAGTCTCGAAGCGGGATGAGAGCGACGGGGGAGGAACGTCGGCGGCGATGAGAGGGAGGCTAACTGCCGGGCGTGGACTATGCGCGCCACGTGTAATTAGCAATGTTCCGGGGTGTAGGGAGTGTAGGGACTCGACTTTAATGGAGCGCGTCGCATTAACCCCGGCATTTGCACGTCAGGCACGAAGATCGAGTGGGAGTCGCGCGCACGCGGGGCATACCTCTCCTTCTTCGAATCGGCAACGAACGGATCCGGGAAATCTCTCGTCGGCCATTGCGCGAGAAGTCACTCCACGAGATCGTCGTTGAGCGAGAACAAGGGATTTATCGAAAAATGTCGAGACAAACCTCCCTGAATTAACGCGTGGAGCGCTAATGAGCGCCACATAGCAATCATCACTGATTAAAGCTATAGAATACCAATTTTTTAATCAATTTTGCGCCAATCCAAAACGTGTTCGAATTTATATTTAGAATTGTATGTATCGTTATGAAGTTTCAATAATAAATGTTTGAACAATAAACCCAACGGACTCTGAAATATTTAAAATCAAGTAAGGAAAAAAGAGACTTTCAAAAAGGGAAATTCAATCGTTTTAATAAGTATCCTTGTTACATGCAGTTAAACGTTTTGACAAATGCTCGAATCATTTCGTGAAGAAAGTGGCGACAATTAGGAACGTGTATCAAAATGGAAGTAAAATTTATAAGGGCCGCGGGTAAAAGATGCGGTAATAATTCCGCGGTTTTACGGAACACAAGCGGGATGCAAGAGAAAAAAGTAGAGACGGAAGAGAAGCGACAGACGCGGGTACGTGCACGTTACAGTGCATTCGGTTGCAGCGCTACAAAGTTATACGGTGTAAGAGCCGAGTTATATTACCTGGCCTGAGGGGTCTAACGCATTCAATTTGCGCAGGTGTTTCTCGCTACTTTCTCAATATTCGACGGCGTAGTGGGGCACGGCGCCGCCATTTCCCCGTGGCAGTAAACTCAGTTTTATTATTGATAGTCCGGCACTCGAGATACACCGTTTCTCCTTCCTCCTCGCGAAAACGGCATCCTCGCGCGCCCGCACAACGAGCGACCTGAGCTCAATGACTCGTTCGCGCGTAAGGCGGCACTGATACGCGTCCGAAAGCGTACCCTTCCCAAGCAAGGAAGAGTAGAAGCATACCCCAGATGCTTCTACTCTTCCTTCCTTATTTATTGGCAAACAAATGTCATTATTTCCCCCGTGTACTCGGGGATACTTTAAATTCCGAGCGGTACCTGCACTTTGTTCTATGTATGTCGCAAAATCCACAAATTTAAGATAAGTAATGCGTGGAAATGAGGGAAGCAAAATCGCGATCGTTGGTACATTATTGCATACATGTTTAAAAAATTCTTGAGAAAAATGTAACCTTGCACATGAAATATCGCTTGTGCATATTATTTCCCATGTCTCGCGTTTACATTTTCACCTTAGCACAATCGTACGTGATCTACAATTGTGATTTCATTTCTCCGAGAAGCACTGCTCCATCCTCAGAATGGTTAACAAAGGACGAAACAAAACACGGAACGCAATCCTTGTAAAGGCAATTAAAAAATATTACAAGAGACCCTTGCCTTGTGGAATTCGCAATGCCTCGCGATTCTCCAACCGGTTCTGCGCAAAATAAATATGCTAATTTCGGTCATAAAATTTCCGACGGCGAAATTCCGCTGAATTCATTTGCGGACTTTTCCGCGGTGAGTGTACGTTTCTGTACTTCCTCCCTCTCGCTGCGTCGCGAAGTGTGATATATTAGGACGCCTTTGCACAAAGAGCGAATTACGTTCGCACTTATACGACCATCCCTGTAGACGTTCCAGGCTGATCATAATCTTCACGATTACGGTGAATTAGCACTCGGCAAAACTGTATCTCAGCTAATAAAATGGTATTGCTCGAAATTTGGGAATCCATGAGAGAAGACCATGAGAGAACTTTGAAAACGCATTAAAAAATATGTGTGTTAGAAAATTTGATCAAAAATAAATTTTAATATTTTTGACAGATTTCCTTTTTAATTCGATAGAATAGAGACAGAGTCTAAAGCTCTTCCTTTGTGAACGGTTAAAATGTAAGGGACATTCGGCGATGATTCCTTAAACTATTCCGTATTCGATGCCATGCATTCGTGCATCTCGCTTACCGTAAATACGCATGGAAATTGTAGAAAGCGATTAAGTAGCATTCGAGAGACCGAGTTAGCTAACTCCATTAGCATTCAAGGGACATGCTTTGTGGCGTCTCCTAATTTAATAGCGCCCACAGTTTAGCTAGAAGCTACGACATTTCGATTGCCGCGATAGTTATGATAATAGCGCGAAAAGGGACCCGAGCGCGCACGATCGTGTGCACGTGTCGAATATATGATTGGTATTCAGTATCGATAAGCAGGTGGTGGTATATATCGTGTCGCGATATCAGTCGCGATTCATGTTGGCACAGGTGGTGGCAATATATAATAGGACAAACTGTATGATCAATAATCGCGTATTAAAATGTGAATATTGCACGCATATAAATTTCAATAACGTAATGTAACAATACGGAAGAATTAATGTGTAAATATACCGATTTTGCAATAATGAACAATATGGAAAAATATATCAATTTTGAGAGTAACGTCGCAACAGTTATTAAATATCTAAATAACTTATATATTGCGAAACGCTATACAGTATCCTATTCTTTAAATGTCCCGTATTTTCGTCTCACGGGAAGATAACGCATTTTGAATTTTCCACTTTCCGGCACCTCGTTCCTACCTGCGCATCTTCGGAGAAGATAAGCCCGGGGAAAAAAGTCACGTTCGCGCGGTTTATCCGATTTTCCTCTTTGTACCGCCGGCGTGTCACCGCCGATTCCTTGACAAAGGGAAGCGAGCAAGGGCACGAGGCAAAAAACCTGTCTCCTCCAACACTTTCCGGATACCACCAACACACTCTCGGCACGGCGGCTCGTCGTGCTTAAACGCTTCCGGTCGCCTCGCGCGCGCGATCGACGAAGGCTCGCCGAGCTCGGCAGATATTTTAATGGAAGTTCGAACTCGACTTAAGATATTTTGCCCGAGCGGTGTGCGAGGCCGCCGAAGTGTTCATAATGAGATGTTAATGGAGTAGCCGAGGAAAAAAAGTCTGTCACTCGTCACGTCACGGTATCGACAGGTCTCTCCCACCTCGGGATCCCTTCGGACTACTCCCTTCGTCTCCGCCCTCTCGACGCTTCTTGGGTTCGACTTCTTCTTTACGCCGTGGAACGGCAGGCATTTTCACCCACCCGCGTGTCCTTCGATCAAAAGGGGGAAGGCGAAGGGGGAAGCCTATAATCCATTTTGTCTACCGCAGACTTCGCAAATGAACTTCGCTTAAAAACCCTTTCTAGGACCGGCTAACCGGGGTCGATCGACAAGTAATCCCGCATCGGAGACGAAATCCCGTCGGCGAACTTATATACAGCGAGGCGACGGGAAAGGGGATGGTCGCGTGGACTAATATTTTTTGATCTTAATAAGGATAGATGACAGCCGCTAAGAGTACGAAGTCCCTCGTCATTTTTCAGCAATTATCGGCTCTGTTCGTCGCTTCGGCTACCGCCACGGGACGTTTTATATCTAACGATAATGATCTACGAGAAAGCGACACGAGCGGTAACGAGCAAGTTGCCGGTGTTCATTAATTCCGCGATTAAGCCTTTCGCGGTGGAGTCACATCTTCCGAGAGAAACTAGTCGTCAAGTTTATTTCAGCTAAATTTTACAGACAGATATCAAGACTGTTCTTAGCATAAATATGTACATAACGAATAATGACTTTAAGGTCATTTAAAATTAGGATCCGTTAAATCGGATCATCTGCGAGCGTTGGTCAAATCGATTTTCAGGCCTTAAAATAGACGTGAGCTATTGATTTAAAATAGAAATGCCGACTTGCCGACGGTGCTTTCTATAAGTGACGCCGTGGAAAGAGAACCCGCGATGTATCGCTCTGTGGTTGATATCGCCGAGGTCAAGGCGCGTCTTGTAAGATATTATTATACCTATACCTCTTGTCGGGACAAAGTTTTGGATACATTGAATTTGCACGATGGCCGCATCACCGAGACGTGAGAAATAACACAAATGGGACGCGGGGAAATATATTTGATGTGGACAGCGCGATACAAGTTTGGTAGTTGTGAGTATCTTCAGCGAATATTTGATAACCCGAGGGAGATGCGCCGTCTAACTTATAACTACGAAATAATACCAACGAGGGACGCGGCGGAAGCGCGCTATCATTTTGGGTTTTGCCCCAACTTTCTGTTTAATATGAATGTTTTTGTCAATCTTGCGCGCGCACGCAAAGGTCAATCGCACGAAAAATGGAAATGAAAGTCTAATATCCCAATATTGAAGTAAAACTCCGAAATGTGGAATATATATAATTTAAAATAATATAAAATACAATACGCATGTTCGGTTTTTCAGTTGGAATGCGGGATATTAAAATTGAAAATGTTTCAAATAATAAATGATAAAAATGTTCGCTTTAAATGACGTCATTTAATTTTATGCCCGAACTCGCGGGAGCTCGGGTACGTACCCTCGAATGCAGATCGATACATTTTACGGCTCGGCGATGTGGGAGCTATAAAATGTTTCTTCTGTTAACTCTCAAACGAGAGCGTTTTTCGCATCTCAAACCGCTGCTACTGAATTATACTTTGTTGACACGGAATGAAATATCGTATCGGATTATCGATCGCCGCGACCCTCCGTCGAATTGAATTAACCAGAAACGTGAACAAAATTAATCTAATGACAGCCACTGTTACAATTATTGACGCGTACAGGTATAGTTTACGTCAGCTCGATATCTCGATATGACTTTCGCGAGGCTTGCGCTACTGATCTACGACGCAACTCGTCAGCTGTGTCGTTCGTTAAAACGGAATTCCAAGCTCTTATTTCCGAACTTTTCATCGCGGGCACTTTTCGCAGAAGAGAGAAAACGTTCCCGTGCGGCGCGTCGGGGACGAGGGGTACGAGAAGAGGACGTCTCGTCGATTCGGCGCGAAGTCGTTTCTTCCTGACGAACTCGTAAAAGCTAAGACCGAGGGGCCGTAAACCCGTCTCGGGGGGAAGGTCGAACGGAGTCGCTGAATATTCACGAATTCCGCCGACTTACACGCCGGTACTACAGCGAGAGGTGGGCCCCTCGCGTGTGCTGCGCGCGTGCCTTACGTATTCCGTATCCGCGTATGTGGGGCCTCTCCCGACGCTTCTGTTGCGAGCGTAGCTCTGAACTTTGCAGAGCTCTCGGGGATACCAAGTCCAAGAGAAATAGCTAGTTTCGAATTTAATCGTTTCCTCATTCATATATTACCTTGCTTTCGCACCGTCTTAACGAACTCCTGCTTGGGCTACGGGGTTCGATTAATGCCCTGCCACTCGTTTGCGGTGCTAAGAAGCGAATAATGTTTCTGGGTAACGTATAGCGACAATATTGATGCGCGACGGATGAAAATAAATATCTAAGTGATTATTATTCAGGAAGACATTAAAATTTCCGTAAGTTTATATTTGGAAATTGGAAAGCTGTTTTATTTTGGGAGAAACTGCAATGTTCTGAAATTCAATCATTTTTGTGTAATTTATTTAACAGTAACCTGTAATAAAAAAAAATAATTGAAATAGAATATTTTTAATTTGAAAATCGAGAAACGCATAACATATTATATTTTTAAAAAACCGCTGATGCATTCAAGATTAAAGGAAGGATTCGTTGAAGGGATAAAAAAATTTCCTAACTAAATATATATTATAAACCAATATATATATATATATATATAATATATATAATATATAATATAAGTCTTTTCAGGATTCAACACTCTCTGAAATAAAAAATATCAAACAACGGATTTTTTTCCCTTAAAACGTGGGTATAAGGAAATTATGCAACACGTAGTAAAATTTAGATAATTAGAATTTCTGGGAAGCGTGATCTGCATATATCAGCTCGCTCGTCATTCACGCGCGCATCAAGATGGCACGTCCGACATTTATTCAAGGAACTGTTTTTCATCCTCTCCCGGACTCGTGCCGGTATCTATCTCGCATCCATTATCACACTCCTGCCCGGGCCGCACCAATTAATCACGAAAAGGAAATAAGATTTACCAACAGTCGTAGCTGAAAAATAATTATCTCGGCCGCATTATCGCGCACGCCAGCCTTTATCACAAACCGCCCTTTGCTTATCCTGCAATCTATGCACGTAACATCCCTGCGTATGCGCCGTTTATCGGCACGACATCCCTCTCTTTCAGTTCCTTTTAAAACGTGTCTTACATTTGCAATTGCAAAAGGATTAAATCGATAGAATAAAGAATTATATTAATTTAATTGTCGTCTAACTCTTGACTTTTGTTTTATTTTTTTTTGCATGGAAAAATGACGTATTAACTGCGATGGCACCTATTGAGAATAATTTTAAGAATTTTATTAATTCAACGATAGTATTAATGAAACAAATACGCTATACTCTTGTTTTAACAAAATGTTATGTTTTAGTAATACTGATATTGAATGAGCAAGATTATTTTCAATTAGACCATTGTTGGCTAACATTACTTGTTTTCGTGTATAAGAACATTTTTCGCGGAATATAAACCATCGATAAACGGCGAAAGACGCAAAACCAAAAACAATATCATACATCTCTCCATCGACGATTCGCGGTAGAGTGGGCAATGTATTATCATTCTGTTTTGCCAGTCGTGAACGAGGTCAGGCGGGTTGCAGGTCAGGACCATCGAGAGATAACGCGCGTGTGTACGATATATAAATGCAGAATGCAAATTACCGTTAACCCCATTGGTCACTTTTTGTGCGTTTCGTTTATGTGCAAGAGAGCCGAGCGAGAGCCTGCGGTCGTCGGCTCTCTTGCGCATTTCGAGGTTGGTATGGATTGGCTTCACGTCGCCGATAACGAACTGTAGCATCGCCAGCTCCGTGTTTCGCATTTTACCCGCTCGTCCCGTCTCGTCGCCGGCATGTCGCCGACGAGGACCCGCGTCCCTTTCTCCTGTTTGCTTTAAACTTGCAAGCGTCGATAATCGAGTTACGAGCTCGTTCATTGTTAACGTATTATTCTTCGCGCGCTGATGAAACGGAAACAAACGGACGACGAGCGGCACTCGGATGTTATAGTTCGATTAATGCGCGGCGTTAAATGGACGACGATCAACGAGAGCAGATGATTATAAAATGCGGAGAGGTGCAGCGATCTCGATATGTATTCACCCGTAGAGAAATGTAATTAACAGTGTTTGTTTATGAAGATAAAAAATGATTCTAAAAAACAAAATATAAAATTGTTACATTTTTGTAGTCATAAAATATTTCGTGGTATTTTTATGTGGAAAAAATGGTTTTGCTGGAGACGCATGTGAAAATAATTTTGTTGGATTATTAGAATAATTTTGTTGGAAACTCATAAATGGTGAGCATTGTTGTAAAATGTGATATTCTAATTCAGTTTGAATTTTCAATAAAATTATTTTAATGATACAAAATTATTTTTAAATCTATTAATCTATATCGAGCAAAATTTTTAAAACATCTAAAATCGTTCTTTCCATGATATATTGTATAACTCGTACCTACATACATAAATCGTATATATATATAAATTTTTAGCAACAATATGATTTTTTAACATTAAATGATCAAAGCGAAATTATTGTATAAAACATTTCGCTCTAACAAAATAAAATTGTATTTTGATTATTAAATTTTTATATGTACCAATAAATTAGAAATGACATTGCTGACGGCATTTGTATTTTAATGCGTTCTTAATCATCAAGTTATTAATATACGACTATACGGATCGATCGACACAATAGTATGGGCCCATGCTCTGATTATTTCATGGCGATCGAAAAATTTTCGGGCGGAACTGAATAACATTACTAACAGTTTATCGTCGGTTAACAGCCGCATGCATAATGAGCGGAAGTGAATCGCGGTGTACCGTGCGTATTACGCGGAACGTATGGCACGCGGGTTTTATAAAATCGGCCACTTCACGAGCGCTGTAACGCCGGTATATCGTGGCGTACGCGTAAGTCATAAAATAATAGACGACGGACACGCGTGATTAATTTCTCCCACGGCGACAGAAATCGTCTAAAGCGGAAATGCATTTAGGAGCAATTTATCGCCGAATATATACGTGACACGTACTTACATAAACGTGACAAACGCGCTATTTGCATTCCACCCGCTTTCGTTCCCGTAAATTCTGCCGGCGCCTGTGATAATTTATAAATCCGCGGAAATAACTTATTTTAACTGACGGCGCGCTCGTCAAAATTGTAACAGCAATGTAATTAAATTTATCGCGACGTTTATTACTTTGTAAATGTCGTAAATAGTACCGTAATAATACAGTTTTTGAAAATACTGAGTGATATTAGCCAAACTTCATTTTTAACATAAAAATGTATTATTACGCTTCCCAAAGAATAGAACTTTTAAAGAGAACTTTTAAAGAATAGAACTTCAAAATTGGCATGTAACATATTGGCATGTAACATATTGACATGTAACAGATCCCCTATCTAAATTTATGAAAATATAAATATCTTTTTTCATTTTTTTTAATTTTAAGCAAGCTGAAAACGCCAATTTAATTATATCAAAATGTAATTCGCTTGCGATAATAAATTATTCGAGATCTCTATTCACAGTTGAAGGATTCAGAATATACATACCTACACTGACCTATATATATGTCGCAAATTCGATCAGAGATCAAAATAAACCGTTAATATTGTCCGTAACATATTTCCCTATACATGTTCGTTTTGATGAACCGTTAAAAGAAATAAAAGTTTCGCTCATACTGTGATCAAATTATACAATTTTATCTACAATTATCTTAGTCATGTCTGGGAGAAAGAATCGGGGCAATTGCATAATCGAACGTAAACACGCCGTGTCCCAAATGTCAGAGTGCTTCTCATTCATGAAGACGAACGGCGAAATTAACGTTGCTCCGCTCTTAACAAAGTTGGCCAAGATACGATCGATGAACGTCACCAAGCGAAACGATACGCTCGACCGGAGAACGCGAGCACGACGAACCCGCTGCTCGATCTCGAGATGCAAAGCAGCTGCAACACGCCGAGCGTAGCCGAAAGTTCGTTCGCTGGAAACGGACGATAAAGCGGCGCGGCGTGGGCGACCGTTCGGTTCGCGCGGCAGCCGACGGGCAGCGATAATGCCGCCTGATCAAGTAAATGATCAAACCAACGTGATTGTTTCAGGCATGCTATGCGTCAGAGCACCGGAAACGGAGGTCCGCGCAGAAGATGACGGGGTTAAGTAGATAAAGGGCCGCCATCGACGACGGACGATTCCCTCGGCTTTTCTCATCGCAGTGCACAATGCTCTGCCACCGCGCTCTTGTCGTTCTCTTCGCTGTCAACGTGCCAATAGGTGAGTAACTTTAACTCTACAACCCCCTCTTCCCGCAAGAAGTTTTCTTTCAAAATGCGATTCGAACAGAATTTTCGAAAAAATTAATGCAAATGACATCTAGAATTTATCCTAAAAATGAGAAATGGTCTCATTTTAGATTGTAAATTTAAACTGTTATTATGCATATAAATAAAGGAAATATCGCAACGGAAATGAACGATATTCAATGTGCTCGTATTTTGTAGACATTATGCGGAAAGATTTTATCTTTTAAGTTTAGAATTATAAATTTAAATTACATTTTCGGAAAAGTAATTACTTTGAATGAGCGAGAGAGGAGAGAGAGAGAGAGAGAGAGAGAGAGAGAGAGAGAGAGTGTGTGTGTGTGTGTGTGCGTTTCTATATTTTAAATTATTTATTCTGCAGCGAAATACAGAAATAGCTTTTAACGAGAAACAACCGTCCCGTTCAGCAAACGCATTTATTATCGAGCATTCGATGTAACTAAGTAAATTGAAACATGTGCATGATTTGAGTAGCAAGCTTCTGTCACATATATCATTCCCGGACCATTACATCGGATACGCTTATTGCGATTGACGCGGGAGTCGATACATTGCGAAAGGTGTCCAATACGAAATCTGTTGTGCCCGACAACGAGCAATAACGCAGATGCAACGGGGGCACGATGCCAACGATGCACTATATACCCGAGTCCGCAAAATAAATAAAGTGCAGTTCGAGTATGCCACTTCGCTGCGGAAGCGCGACGCCATCCACCGTCGAGCTGTCAGATTCTTGCCCGAATGTTTATCCGATAGCAGTAAATAGAGAGGAAGCGATTGCGTTTTTGCAAATATTTCATCCTACGTTGCGTTACGATTTATTGCACACGAGGCTATTCTACTTCAGTATACGACACCTAAATATATGTTGTCGAGCATTTATCAAACTTCTTGGCGACCTCTTCTTTTTAACGCGAACAAATAAGATTCCTGAGTAATCAATAGAAATGATTCAATATTCTTTGTCTGCGAAAAAAACAAGTATTTTTAGAGAAGAAATTTTACGATGTCTTGTTTATTAAATATGGGCTATTAAGTTCTCTCAAGTTAATTTGAATATCGTTTCGAAAATTTCTAACAACTCTTAAAAATTAATTGTTAAAAATTAAATGATAGTTTACATGTCCGTATTTTTATTGTAATTAAGCTTGTAATGTTTGATTATTTGTGGTTCTGAATATGAATAGTCTAGAACAACTACCTGTTCACTTTAAGAATCGTGATAAAAGCTTAATAGCTTGTGCACCGCCGAGTAATTGGTCTTTCCTTTTTTCGTGATTGATGTACCGATTAGCTGCTCGAACAATCGATTCGATGCAATAAATTCAATTTAACCTCAGCCGTACTCGATCTTGACACAATTCCGCCAATAGGTATCGTGCAGACTAGAATGCACATCAATTATCCTACCATCGAGCCATTGAAACGATTAAGCTAAGATACAACTAAACGTAAAATAATTCAAAATAGTTGCAATAAATTACACAAATAAACATGCCATATTCTCAATCTAATGATAAGATTATATAAGTTTATTACACAATGATACGAGAATTTATTTAACTCACTTAAAATTTACTTAATGGTCGGTGCTATTATTTTTTATTTATAGTAAGAGCACTATTCATAGTAAAATTAACGATAGATAAAATTAATTTAGGTTAATTCCTACTTAAATATAACCTTACTTTTTGAACAAAATATTTTCGAATAAAAAACAAAAATATTTTCTAGTAAATTATCAATTAAATTATTCAACAGATAGAAGAATAATCACTGCCGAATTTTATTTATTCATTCCTGATTCTAAATGCATGAAATAACTGAAAACGATCCGTAAATCGCTTGAAATAGTATATATATTCAAGTAAAACGTATACGAGTACAAAATATTCAAGTCCGAGTTTATTCGCAATTAACACGAGCTAGTCGTGAAATAATAAACGAACGCTCATCGCGAAGTCCGAACTGCGCGATGACAACATCTGGCGCGGATACCGTGATACTAAATATACGTATATCATACGAACGCGCGCGCACCGGTATATCTCAAATGTTGCCGGCAATCCAAAGTGCGTCAGAAACGCCACGGGCCTGGTCGCTGTCGCTGATGTTTATTGGCACAGAGAGCATCCACCACACGTACTAAAATTAATGATAGCTTGTTTAGATTATAGTCCACGGACGTAGTTGGCCTCCGGCGGTCTACCCGTGTCACTTAACTTTAGGTATAGTAAGCTTTCGAGATACACGGGGATCAATAATTAAGCTATTAAAAATTTAGGATTTTAGTGCGAGGATAATTCGACCATTACATGGTTGAAAATTTGCTTATTAAATTTTAGCAATAATTTATAGATAACAAAAAAGATACTGGAATAAGTAGTTTAAACAAAGACACAATAGTCGTACACTCTAGGTTTTGTAATTTTCTCTGAATTGACGATAAATTTAGCTAATGTAAGACAAATTTACATAGGGCACTTTCTTCGTACGGTAATATTGGTACATCAGTATTGTCGTTAACTCGATATTAAGCATCAACGAGTTTTCGTTGATGACAACAAATTCCGTACGCAAAGAGAAAAACCGACAAGATAGACTTGCTGTCGATGTGGAAATAGAATCGCGCAATTTGCGATCGACGGGATACATGTCCCCTATAATCCGTCCTGTGCAACGCCGACGACGTCCGATGCAGATGCAACGGAGGATCGGTGCCAAATACGTTATACGGGCCACGGGAAATGGGCACGTAGATCGCAGATATGGCGCGTCCTCCAGTACTGCGGCATGGGTCGCCCCGGTCTGGTCAACTTCTGGCCCTGATGTTTATTCGGCGCGAGTGGAAGCGCCGACTGCGCTTGTCGTTCGAATTAATTTACCGCTTGCGGGCCTCCGGTCTCTTCACAGATATAGATAGATAGATAGAATAGATAGACAGAGAGGAAGAGAGAGAGAGAGACAGTAGGAGAGAAAGAGAGGAGGGGGGGGGTGCGAGAGAAGAGAGAAATGAGATAGAAAAAAGAGACAGGTAGAGTCTCGACGGTATCGTTCGATCTCATTTCGTTAGAAACGAGTGCAAGATGTATACATAACTTCGCAGCACTTTAATCAGATAAAACAGAATTTTCGTTTAAATTAAAATTTTTCAGACACATGTGCCTATTTTTACTAAATTCAAGTTTAAAAGACTATTTATATTTTCAGGAAAACTAGCATGATTAGTATCAATTACTATTTTTACTAATTTTTTTGTAACTAATTATCTTTATTTTTGAGTTATTTTTGCATAAATAATTTCATTTGATCTGCACAAATAAGTTTGCATATTTTTCTAGAGTGGATCTTTATATACTCAAGCTCACTCCGTGCAGCGAGTATCGTCTTTTTCTCTTTAGATAGACGTTGAAAAATTGAAGCGCATTGTCGAAAATTACTATCAAATTGGCCGTGCAGTGTCGTAAGACGATATCTTTGTCAGCCGCAAGGAATACCGTCTCACGTCCATGCTATAAAGAAACCGGAGTGCCTTATCCACCGGTAGCGGTAAGACGCTACAAGTCGAGCGTTTCCAGATGCATCATGAAAAATGCACCACCCAAACGTGTCCGGGACCGACGCAGGGTCGGCGAGTTGGACTCCGGCGGAGATTTGACTCGATGAATCGAGTGAACGACTACTAGTCGGCAGAGTGAGAGGAAGAAAGAGGGGAAAAAAGGAACGAACGCGGTGAAGGTTTTGTCCGTCGGTCGCCGGATAAGATTGTTTGTCTATACTGCGGATCACCGGCGAGATTCGCCGATTGTTCCACGGGGCACACTGCCGGCTCTTCGCTTTTCCACCCCCTGGCGTTCCTTATCGGGCAAACAACGACCTTTCCGGCCAAATTGGTCGGTCCGACTCGGAAACCGAGTAAAACGTGATTAATCGCTCGCCTCCTTTCGCGAGAATGTATCTGCCTCGCCAACCCTCCAGTGGTTATATAGCGATAAACGGATAACCGCGGTCCAGAACCCAATTGAGTCTCGGTCCGATATATAGGATAGATCGCCGCGCGCATCGCCTTCGATCTCGCAAGAAAAAAGAGGCCAATGCGAAAGACGGAAACAGAAGGAGACAGCCCGGGAAAAGGATACGTCCGTTAGGTGTTAGTTCGTTAAACCGATTTCTTTCTTTCTCTCTCTCTCTCTCTCTCTCTCTCTCTCTCTCTCTCTCTCTTTCTCTCCCACCTCTCTCCTTTTTTTCATTTTAAAAGTTCGATCTCCAAACTTGCTTGCATTTCTTTTCATAAGTTAACGTAAAACTCATATGTAATGAAATGTAATGAAATAATTAACTAACAATTTAGCTGTTAAAAGATAATTTTTATTTTTGGTATAGTAAAATATAGAGGTGTGCGAATAATTCGAATTCGAATCGAATCACAGTAGATTCGATTTGAGTTCGTTTTCGAATCTGCAAGATTCGAAATCGAATAGTTCGAGAATTTCGAATCAACAATGGTTCGATTTCGAATCGATCGCCTATTTTATTTGATTCATTTACATCTTCCGCGCGACCAATTATTTTTATCTAATAAATAAGTATTTTTGATATATATAATGTATTCATATAGATTAATAAAATATTCGAAAGCATTCTAACTATTCGTGTATACGCATATTATTAATATTTTCTAATTCAAAATGTCATATAAGATCATGATCCTTTGTAATGAGATGTAAATCAAAAATAGGTCTTCAGTTTTATTTAAATCATTGTGTAAAATAATGTAAATCATAAAAAAATTTTGATATTTATTACGTTTAAATTAATATGTAATGTTAATCTGGCAAAATTTGATTCAGATTCAATTTGTATTCGAAGAGATTCGATTTGATTCGATTCGACCATGCAAATGCTTGATTCGCACACCTCTAGTAAAATAGCTTCGTTTTTAAACCTTCTATTTTTTTCGATTGGTGTAAATTCTCTTTACTAAATTCTCGGCAAAACGATGCTATTGTTGTACCACAAATATGGCTACTTTTAAGAGAATAAAATGTCTCGTCGGATTTTTAAATATATATATACCTATATATATATATATATATATATATTATATAATAGAGAATTTTATAGAATAAAAACAAGGCTATATATATATATATATAGCCTTGTTTTTATTTCTTTTGCTATTACATTTCCTCTTTAATGGCAATAAAAAACGTAGAAGCTATTGTTCTAAAAGCACATACAGAAAATTTTGGAATCAGTTTCAATGAAAGTGGAACATCATACAGATATAGTTTAGGTAATATATATATCATTGAAACTGATTCCAAAATTTTCTGTATGTGCTTTTAAAACAATAGCTTCTACTTTTTTTATTGCCATTAAGGAGGAAATGTAATAGCAAAAGAAAGCAAGGTTTAACGCATTTAATCCTTTCTAAACGACGGAGGCCTTTGAAAAACTACGGCTGCGTATTTCAAAGAACGGAAAAGTACCACTTCCTTTAATTACTCTGCTTGTGAGGTTCTAGGACGAGAAATCTACCTGAAAATCATTATGCTGCTTCAAAGCCACTTCGCATTACAAAACGGCTTTTAATTGCGAAGCGAATAAATTATTCGATTCAGCTCATCCACCTTATTGCACTAATTATATCTGCCGCAATCTTTATATGTATATGTATAAAAATAATCAATTTCCCGAAATCAGAATAACAAAATAATTATCTTAAAATTCGTTCAAAACCACAAATTACAATGTGATTGACGTTAAAACAAAAATTTCAATTCTCATGTTTCTCAAGTTAAAACAAAAATTTAAATTCATTTAAATAAAAATAAGAGGTTAAAGAGATTAATTGGTAAATGCTTGACTTTTAGATTTTTAGAAACATGATACGTATCTCATCGTGTTGCTAATTTAATTCTTTTGAGCTGTACTCTATTTTTCCTTTATTCAACAGAATTATACATAAAAGAATCATGAACCAAAGCCTAAATAGATTGTATCGTTACGAATTACATTACTTTAGATTTTACGGAAAGTCAAGCGCTATTAGATGAGATGTATGTGAGATATGCAAGCTCTCTTGTTGAAGGTTCTATATTTCGCATATTCTTACATATTCTTATATTTCAAAATAACGTTTATACTTTTAGTGAATCGCTCCCGTATCGTTCATTCGCCAGAATTTTACGTGGTTATCTTAATTCGAACGCAAAAACTTGTAACTGCTCCCGACAAATCTGGAGGTGATTCTCTTGTCAGTAAAAATTCTACGGAATACTATCTTTCTTCCTCTCTTAATTTCAGACATTAAATACATTAGCTTGGAAACTGAATTACAAAAATTCTGTTAAAGTGGAGTCTATCTGAAATTAACTGACTTCCATCTGAAAGAGAGAAGTCTTCTAATTTTCAAGCTAATTTTAAAGAATTCGCGATTGAGCTGTTCGTGTGGAAGTTTCGCTGACAAAAAGTCGACTTGCAAAATTTTAAGGAATTTTTTGAGCGAAAAAGCTTGACGTTACACAACGCGTAAAATGCAATACGTCAACTGGCTTTATTACATAAACGAGAGTGGGGTGTTTGATTGCGTCTCGTATTTGGCTATGCCCCACTATCCGCTACAAGTTTACCCGTATTGTGACAACGTAGTGCATACACTACGAGGATGTTGCGCAAGTTCACACGAACGGTTGACCTCGTAGAAGTTTACCCCATACCTGGTAGCGGTATTCCATTAACTTCTGTCAACGCCAAGCACCACAAGCCCGTGTCCTGAATACGGCAATAAGTTAAAATCAAGCGTTTAGGCTGGCAACAAGGTTCCGGTCCTTTCGTGCATTTTTAAACTACCAGTCTGCATGACTAAAGACATTTTTCTTATTGCAATCTTTTATGACTGGAAAATTAAAGAAATGTTTGGCTAAAATCTTTTAATATTATTTAATATTATATTATTGTAAATGGCTTAAAAATGTCATCACAATTATTAGAAACTGTATCACGTGTTACTACTTTAACAATTTATCCTCTACCTAATGCTATCTAAATGGGATAAAAAATACAGAAAATTAATGAACATTTTGAAGTTTAATCGAAAAATTTTTTCTCGATTCGATATAGATTATAAAGTTCACGAGAATCTACGTAACGTCCTTTTGATGCTAATGTAAATCTTATTTTTTTCGGAATTTATTCATTCTGATCAAATTTTTGAAGAATCATAAATATATCTTACTTCTTTTCGACATGTGACCGTGTTAGAGTCACTACGAATATGTCTGTACACGCGTGCATACCATAGTGTGAGCCCATGACAGGATATCGGGGCTTCGATTTGATCGTATTGCATTGCGAGAGCGCACAGCCGGATCGCGTCACATCGCGTCGCGTCGCTAGTGGCAAGATTCGAAAGTAGATCGGGAAACGGTGGGGTAGGCGTGCGACAGACAGGCGAGGTAATACATACAATCTCCCTTGTTGTCTGGCATCGGGTTGCCGTCGATAGACGATCGGAAAAGACGGAGAAGAGAACCGGGGGAGCAAGAGAGAGAGCAAGAGAGAAAGGACCACCTCTAGGATAGAGAGAGAAAGAGAGAGAAGCCAGCAAACGAGACCAAAGTAGGGAAAGACGATGGAGGATGGAACCTGGACAGGAGTCCTGAGGAGCTTTGAAAAGCGTGGCAGCCACCGGAAGTCTTATAAACAATCCCAGAAGCGCCGGCAGCCAAGACCGAACTATCCCCCGATCTCGCGCAAAGAGGATCAATGGAGAACGGAATGCGTGTAAACAACGGAGCGTTGTTACGTGCTTGTGTGCGTGCACGCGGGCTTGTGTACGTTGTACGTGTATGCGCTTGGGTGAGACGGTCGTGCGCATCCGTGTTTCTCGGCCACACGAACACGCTCCGCACACAAACCGCGAGAGACGCGGAGACTACAGAGATCGCGTCTCTCCTGCAACATTCCTCCCCGACGAGTCCTCGCGTTAGTCCGCGGTGAAATTTGAGAATCACGAAAAACTCCGGGTGTGTTATTGGCTTAGTTTTCAGGATAGTTAGATGGGTACGTGTGAAAGAGCCACGCTGATGAGAGTTATGCACCGCCGCGCGCGCGTTTTGTCCCGCTTCTCTCTCCCTTTGCAGTAGCCGCAAAAAACTTTAGAAGCTCTCACAGCTGCCGTTCCGTTTGATTACGAACGCTCGTAATTTTAACGCGACACGCCTGATATTATAATAATAATCGCTTGTCAATGTCCACGCGACATTTGGATTGGGAATGAAAATCGATTAATTAGAACGAGATTTAACGGTAAAATGGAATTGATGTAAACAATTGATGTAAAAAAAAAAGACATGTAAAAGTTTTTAAATTTCTAAACAACATCTGATATTCGCAATATCGCCGTACGTTTCTTACATATCTTTCGTTCTAAAATAGACAACCTCCGTTCTGATTTTCCAGCGAGTTTCCACGATCCCCATGACTCAGGCTACGTGAAACGTTCCATTCGTCCACATCGATCCCGGAGAGCCGTGGGCTGATATCGCGTGCCGTGCAGAGAAAATCGACGACAAAAGCGGCAACCTGTTCGCTCGACCTCGGTCATGGAAAATATACGCGGTCCGTGGCGAGGATATCCTGTTCGGAAAATCCTTTTCAGAATCGCGTCCGTCTGCCATTGCTATGTATGACGCACAGACAGCTCGTCGGCATACCCATCTTGCATTATGCATCCCGTCATAATGCAACCCTTGGGGGCAGGGGATGGAAAAAGGCGCGAGGGGAAAGGGGTGGGGGAAGGGGGAGGGGAGGAAGGGTGCGAGCGCCAGATTCGCGAATTCCTTTTGCCTGTTTTGCAATATCCTCGCATGCACCGCACGACGACCCCTAGCTGCGATATCCTGGCGCGCGCGGGGCGCGTATACATATATCTGCTTAACACATAATCCCGGCCCGGTACCTATATATATACTTGGCATTGCGTTCACGTGCGATCGGAGAAACCGTTTCCACCTCGCTCGTTTTCTGATTATGAAATTATATCGCGCCCCTTGAGGATCGACGCCGCGCGATTAGGCAGAATCCCAGCGCTCCGCTACTTGGGAAGTGTATTCTGCTGATCGCTTCTGCTCTCAGCGGATCGATTACGCCCGTTTGTTTGGAATAATTCCAACTGTACAGAGTATTTTAAAAGTTGCTTTCTCTACGGTAAATCTCGTGAATGAAAGTCTCGCTCAAAGCGTAATGAGAGGTTAACCATCGTTTCAATGATAAAAAAAAGTAATCAGTGTTTGATGTTGATATCTTGGTTTGATATTTTTATTTGTCAACTCCATCTCTGTAATGGAAGTAATTAAAAGTTTGTCAACAATTATTAACAGTTATCGTCTAGACTTAACAAAAGAAAATGCTGCCACTTAAATAAATGAAGGAACGATTGTTATTTTCCACTCTCTCTTTCTCTCTCTAACCGAGTTTCTCTCCTTCATAAAATCTAAAATAACACGAGGCAGATTCTCTTATACGCGCCGTTAAATGCAGTTCTGCCAGTCACGTTATTCGTTTCCTTTTATCTCAGCTTAAACAAGAACGCAAACGATGGTCCGTGCGGAGGCTTAAACGATTCTCCCACGCTGTATTTAGACGGATAAGGGATCTCTCATTGGGGGAAAATGAGTGCCTCTCTCTCCCTCTCTCTCGAAAAAGTGAAACACAACCCCGCCGAGCGGGAAAATAATAACGGAATAATAACGGAAGACCATCGCGCCTTTGATGAAAATTTTATCGCGTTACGAATGAAGCACTTTCTCGCTCGGCGCTCGCTCCATCCGCGCTCTTTAACATCGTTTTTATTAAAATTGACCAATCGCTCTTTTTTTTTATTTACTCGCTGCGGTTAAGGTAAAGCGTTTTCTACATAATTAAGAAGTTCCCTCTTTGGAGAAGCTATTTAACGACAGCATTGAGAAAATTACGTTAAATTGAAGATCTCAATCTTCAGTAAAATTTCATCTATTATTTTATTGGCTTGATCTGTATTTACGCCGTTTGATAACTTTTATTAAAATTCCAATGAACATCTACGAAAGTTCTAATGTAGAGCAATTATGTATCTCTTCATTCGCTCTCATCGTGAGAGTTTATATGCGCAGATATAGACCCGCTAACGTGCCGAAACTTAAGACGTTCGAGAAACTTTCGACGTAGCGCAGAACTTCGATCACCCATTATTATGTGGGAATAGTACCAACAAAAGAGGACACGTTCATCAACCGACTTCAAGAAGTTATAATGTTTGCCGTTACGCAAGAATTCGCAAAGCCAAGATAGTAGCCAGGGTAAAAACGTAAATTTTGTAATTGTGACATTCTCAGTGTCAAATAATTTACAATTATAAAAAAATGAAAGTCCCTCCCTTTCACGCGCGAATTTTTTGCAACAAGAGTATACTGCAATGTACACAAATGCCATTATAAAATAAAGCTAAACTACAAGCATACGCTGGTTCTATTGCAATCCGACTGCTGCTATCCACTTGCGGTCTCGCAATCTGATCTCAAAAATATAAAATATTTTATTGATTCACAGTCCGTCGCGTACTTCCGCTTTTAAAAACCGACTTGTCATCACGCCGACACGGCGAGAGTCGGCTGTATTTTTTCCGACGCGATCAGGATCGCTGAAGCCGGGCGAAGCGAAGCCGCGTAAAACGGCGGATACGCAAATATTGCGTTACACGGAAAAATACCCCGTGGAGATGCGCTAAAGCCGAAACAGGAAAAAAAAAGATATTTCCCGCGACACAGCCACGCGATCCCACGGCATTTCGCTTTAAACCGATACGAGCCCGCGCTCGTGAAAAGCCCCGCGCGGAATCAATGAGACCGCGTTGTGGAAACGTCATGCGGAATTCTCAAAACGGAAGTTCGATTCCGCAACAAGGAAAACAGCCGACCGCAAACATTGAAATTTCAACTGTTCCCGTTCCTAGACGTGCTTTTTCAGCGATTAGAAATAAAACCGTGAGCCTGCAAAAATTTCGCGGAAAAATAGGTGAGCCATGTTTGTCCACTTGATAACACCCAGTGTTGTACGTATGTATGACTTTAACTTTTAACTATTATACATAATAAACTCTCCGTACATGCACGTACGTTGCATACATATATCAAAGTAAATTAGTGAAACTTTGAACGCGGCCTTATGGAAATTATTTCTCAACGTTGTAAAGCACCTTCGAGGTGCCTCTATCAACATTATCGTGATTTACGCAATAACATTCAAACGCGTCGGCATATACGAATCTACTCTCCCTGAATTCAACAAGGTATAAACGCGATATTGTCTTTCGGAAATAACGGCAAAGAGGAAAGGGGAGATACATGCGCGAGACCGAGGGTCTCCGGGTACGCCGGGCGAGCTCGTGTGGAATAACTGAAAGAGCGATTCCGTGGCAGAGGGATGTAACGTATGTAACACAATATGCGCGGTGTCGTCTGTGCCGGGCCATTTGTTCGGACGCGAGCCTCGGCGCGAGCAAGCCCGCGCATTCGACGCGACTCGCGCTATCAAAAGAGCGGACGAGCTCTGCGCCGGCGTTGATAACGGCTCGCCGCCGTTCATATTTTACGCCGCGCTCATCAATAATTCATGCCGTGAATAATGCGCCGCTGTTTCGCGTTACTTTATACCGGGGTCTCCTTCCTACCTCCCTCACTCTGCCTTCCTTCCTTCCTTCTTTCCCCTTCCTCTCCTTCTCCCCCACCCCTGCTTCTCTCGCCTCTCCTCCAGCGGGGGGTGCGAGAGCGTCCCGCGTGACTCCGGGGGCGAGAGGTCGGGGTGCGAGCTCTGTATCCGTTCGGGACACTCTTATCTCCAGGTTTATCCACCGAAACGGAGACACGCTTCGGTCCGCTCGTTCGCGAGGAGCTCTGTGGCCAGCTCTTTATTCCACTCTTTCTACACGAGGAAGGTCTCCACGGGACAGGCGGGACGACAGGGGAGGGTATTGCATCTAATTTTCTAGCTTCTAGCTGATTGACCCCACGCGTACGCTCTTTTGGCACTCATTTTTTAAACACAGGATTGTAATAGCATATCGATTAAGTAGATCGTAAGACAAACAATTTTGTGAAAAAACAAATTGGTGAGAACCATGAATAATATTGGAACAATATTCCAACTATACTTATTAATGCCATCTTAGTTTTAATCCTTCTGGGATGACAATAATATATGAATCAAATGAAATTGTTCACGAACTTGTCAGTTAGTTTTATGAAATAAATGATTAAGTTAAGAAACATATATATTTCACTTTTATGAATGACAAGTTTTCGCATTTAATAATTTGTCGTTTTAACTGTCTTCGTTGTTAATTTTTTCTACGATATACAGGCCTTTAGTAATATTGTAAACTGTGACAGTACAAAAATTTAAATTTCTTTCTGTCAAACATTTACTTACTTTTACATATGTATCCACTTTTCATACTTTCATATGGCCGAGAAGGGAAACGTTTCAAAAAATACATTGCATGTGCCATTGTTATTACTGCTCAGGTATTTCCCCGTTCCAGAGAAAACGCAGTACCCTCCCTCCCTTCCCCCTCTCGCAAAGACAATACTCATTCCGGCACATTCCACCCACCCGTTCTCTCGCAACAGCCGTGCACGCATGCGGTTTGCTTTAACCTTTGCAATAACGCTCACTTGGTCACGTCATCGTTCGTACCGTGAAAAATAACGGCACCGTATTTCTGCCTTAACTGCATTCTACCGTTTTTCGGGACGACAACGTTTCCCGCGACATTTCTGTCTTTTGGTTCACTTTGTAAAACGTAGTTCCCCTTCATCCCTGTTTCTTTATTTCAACGGCCGCAAGTGTTAGTTCTGCACCTCGACTTTACATCCATAATCTTTCGGAAAAATTAAATATACGTGAATACAATAATTATAAATACATTTTGTTTACATTTTTTCTCGCTCAAAAAATTTATATTGAAATAAAATCTAAAGATTTTGTAAAACTTATATGTCTATCATGTATGTATTAATAAATCAATAGTTTTTTTTATAAAGTACAATTATTAAGAATTCTGTTATGTTTTTAAGAAAAACATTAAAATTACCGAGCTTGATATCAAGAAAATAAACTATTAATTTAAGAAGATTTGACGCTTCTCTTCATATAAATTGTAAAGCTGAACATTTATCGTTAGCTTAAGTTTTATTGAAAATACAATTAACGACTAACAATATCATAATATCACGTGTGACTGCATCGGAGATGAAAATATAAATCCAGTTCAATGCAATTTATTGTAAATTTGACCCCGTCTAAACAAATCAGACAATCGCTTGACAGTCGCTTAACTCACGATATAGCATTATTTTTATTGTTCACAGCACAAAAAGAATCTCTTACAATTATATTAAAGATAAGTAAGTTTATGTGATTATTATTGTGTGATTATTATTCACCTCAAATATAATAAAAACAATACAATTTAACAGTTACAGGGCAATATTTTATAAGCTAAATTCGGAATTCAAAGAATATCACTGAATTATTGGTTCTTGCATTTATTTACGGATTCTCTGTAACTATTTTAAAATTGTTTTTTCAAAGCAGAGATTTCATTGCATGCTTTCTTCAAAATTCATTCAAATATTTCTGTAACATCGATTTGAATTTCTTTCACTTGCACTTTAATAAAATGCAAAATCTTTTTATACAGAATCTCGTTCCTATGATCTCATTCTAATCTCAATCTGAGCTTTTTTTCCAATAAAAATGTCAAATTCAATTTCGACTTTGTGAAAAATCTGCTGTATACAAAGATTATCGATCATTATCTATAATAAATTTTAGTCCAATTTTACATTTGACCTCTCCGTAACTTGTTAAAACTAAAGAATATGTCTGGCGTCACCAGGTTTTAAAAGTAATGTATCTCCTTTCGCATCGAGACATTTCCTGTGGAATATCGATGCGAACAATTTCTAGTAACATATTCGTCATCCGCTACGTGGGACTGATTTGAATTCCCAGATCGATGAATAATGGATTTATGATTTATCCGCTTGTTACGTAATGCAAAAGATATGTACTTATCCCCCCGTACCGTGTCGTTCCCCTTACATTTATCTCCCATTCCACGCCTTGAATTTTTTTGAGATATTTCCTACAAGATAACGCGGAAAATAAAGCTTTTTTAGAATACATATTACATTTATAAAAAGAAAACTATCTTAATACCAATTATAATCAATTTTGTCTCACAATCGTTTTTCTGTAAGTATCTTTTCATGGTTTTTAAAGATTATTAAAAATATTAATTATTAATATTTAACTAAAATTGAAATTTAAGGATTGAACATTTTTACTTCATACATCATAAAATTCAAACTAAACTTTCGCGTTCCGAATTTCACGGAAATTACTCGTAAATCATGTTTCTTACCAATTGTGTGTTATTTTGGAAAGAAGAACAATCGTTTTTTGCCCGTCAAACGGATATTTTCGGCGATGGAACGAACTTATCGGCTAAAAACCGGGAACTAGAGACGGTCGCTTAACCCCGCCTGATCGCTTCTCGCGCGTTTTATCCTCTCTTCGTTTCTCTAAACCTCTCAAGCTGTCTTCGTGGAAAGACGTTTCGCCGGGAATCCCCACAGCGATGTCTAACTCGCGCATCGGGCCGCAAAGAGAGAGAGAGAGAAAGAGGGAGCGAGCCGGCCTGGTTCCTCGATACGACAACTCGATGTTCCGTGTCAAATTAGCGAAAAAGTAGTGGCATTTTGTCCCGCGGGAGGAACCGCTTCGCGCAACACGCTGCAATCGTGTAAGGGACGGTGGGATTTAAGAGATATCCTGCAGCGGCTCCCGGCTCCCCGTAATTCAAGTTCATATATTGGACGATTCCCTGTCGCGGATCAACGCGACGTTCCCCGCGGGGATGTATCCTTGCCAACTTGTTCCGCGATAACGTCCCGGATACGATCGCGCAAAAAAATTGGATCGCGAAAGTTTCCTTGGTCAATTGACGAAGGTAATACTATTTTTAATTTACCATTGCACTTAAAATTAGTATTATTACTTTTGTTTCATTAGTTAAGAAATAACACAATCAGCAATCCGTAATTTGTTGTAAAAAATGCACTTCTTTGACAATGCAATGTTCCCCATCTCTTTACTAATCTTCAGCTTACAAAAGATTTAATAAGAATAATTTGGAATATTTAGAAAATAATGTATAATCATGTATTTTTTTAATGCGATATAACTTATTTCTTACTAACAATAAGCTTAAGTTTTTTTAGAGAGTTTTATTACAAAGCGAGCTTTTATCTGAATCAAGAATTATGCCCCGTTGAATCATTATCCTCAAAAGAAAGGAGAAAGAGGATGCATGCAAGCGGCGCGGGGGGGGGGGGAGTTTTACTTGGCAGGCTAATTGCGATAGAATTACGTTGATATCCGCCTTTAAAGTGTAGCTTTAGAGATCGGTTCCGATCTCGTTGGACAGCCCGGATCTTCACTCTTTCTACTTCGTATTACGTAGTCATGAGCCCATTGCGCAAAATTCGCGCCTTTATATTCAAAGCGAGTCTAACAATGCAAGCCTGTGGCTCGAATCGATCGGCGAAGAGAACTTCGGAACATTAAGACGGCTCGTTTTTGCTATCCTATTGGTATAAAGAGTATATATTGACTCGTAAGATAGAGAAAGAGCGCGCACGCGTGCAAGAGAGAGAGGGGGGGGGGGGGAGAGAACTCAAAGACACTCATGCGTGTGCAACACGCAGCCCCAGAAGGCAGAAATTTCATGTCACACGCCACGCTTCGTCTGAGAATATATCGCCATCCTGTAAGAAGCACACCCCTTCGCTTCCTCTCTAACTCGATACATCGAGAAGCTAGGGATGTCATCTCGAATTTTGAAAGCTCGTCGACGCCTCTAGCGGAAGGAAAATCAACATTTATTATTGGAAAACAAGTTTTATCATAGAATAAAAAAAAAGTACGGCAAATAAGATAAGTTGGCACAAAATAATTGTTAAGTGAAACAAGCTGTAAAAAATCAAAAGCAAAGACAATAAAATATTCTATCAAAATTTCAGGCCAAAATCTTTACGAATTATTTAGAGGCACAAAATAATTATTAACATAAGTGAAATAAGCTATAAAAAATCAAAAGCGAAGACAATAAAAGATTCTATCAAAATTTCAGGACAAGATCTTTGTGAATTATTTAGATTTTAGATTATACATTTATAAGACACTCGCGTCCTTGAAACAAAAAAAGATCGAGGTAAGATACGGTCTCACGAAGATACGAGCTGCTTGCGAGCTTCTCCGATTCGTTTGCGAACGTATTACAACGGGAAGAAGCACTTGATTTTGCTGTGTGTACCAAAGCAGCTCGTCGTCAACGAGGAAGGTATCGAAAACCGGGACGAGAGCCGAGACCTCATCAGCATCTTCGACGCAGGGAGGAAATCACGACGGGAATAGAAAACAACGAAAGCGAGCGATACGAAAAGTGCGCGACTCCTGGGAGGACAGGAGAAAGGATTACAGGCGAAAGAAGATAAGGATAGCAAGCTGGCAGACGGAAAAATACACGGAAATAACGGTTGCCGGGTGAATATATACCAGGGAAAAAACCTAAGACGAATGTCGCTGACATGACGATATTGCGGACGTGTATATAAATTAAGGTTGTTAAATAAGTATTATAAGTCAAAGTTAATTGGAGCTCATTCAATCAAGTGACTGTCTCTTCTTTTTTAGATTTGTTAGATTCTCAGAAAAAAGAGAGAGAAAGAGAGAGAGAGAGAGAGCATCTTGACGTTAATAAATTTGATATTTAATTAGTTGTTAAATTGGTATAATAATTAATATAATATGAATAAAAATAAGGTAAAAAAACATTTTCTCTCGTTTGATTAAAAATATACATTTTATTCTGAGCAACATAAATTATATACTCATGGTGAAAGGAAACAAGGTGAACCATTCCGGTGGATGCGCAGTCGTTCAAAAGTAGTGGGGAGCAATAAACTAGCAATGAACCAATTAGCTTTTCCCCAAGATGCAGTGGGGAACAACTAATTGACCGAAATTTTAAGCCATGCCGTCGTTATGTCGTCATTATGCGCAATCTTTCACCTTGTTTTTTTTCCACCATGAGTTATATCTCGACAGACATTATTAAGACGTTATGATATTTGTGAACGCTGTTTACTACTGTTTGTATGTCAATTTGTAGAGAAATATTTGTAGATGAATCTTTTAAGCATGTTTTTATTTTTAAACGTTACTTCACGTTGGGAACGGGTCCAGTGAAATTTACACGTTACAATTTTTACGCACGATCGAATTTTACAGTCTCCATTGCCATTTTACATTTCTTCTGAAACCTCTTCTCCTTTCTTTTTTTCCTCTAAAAGCTATATGCAGAGAAATCTCTTTAATGCTTTGCTTCGCCCGCTGCGTCGATTACGTCTTTACGGTTATTTTTCTTTATGAGCGATCAAAGTAAATCGAGGAAGCAGTGAGAAAGAGAGAAAGAGAGGAATTAAAGAAGGTGGCGGTTGGGGGGCAAAAAAGGGGGGATAAAACGAAGTAAAGGAAGAGGTTGCGGAGGGCGGGAATGATGCGTGAAAAAGAACGAAAGACATAAAAAGCGCGCGCGGAAAAGCGGATTCGAAAGATGCGGAAAGAGGCAAATGGGAGAAAAAAATAAAAGGGAAAAGGGTAGACTCGTGAAAGATGCGACTGAGGACGTTAAGGGATGAAATGAAATGAAAGCGGCTCGAGAGGAACTGCAGGTACAAGGTAAAGGAAATTACAAAACCAAACCCGAAAACGTGCAAAAGGGAAAAAATGATGAAAGAATATAAAAGAGGAGCGAAAAATAAGAAATAAAGGAGTAGCCGAACATTGAGTTAGATAATAAAAAAACGAAAATCGGACGATCGAGAAATACGTATAGCAATGTCGAGTGTGGAGAAAGAGAAATTGGAAAGGGGAAACGAGCTGGATCGCCGAAAGTGTACAAGGGCAAGAATTTCGGAAAGGCGGAAGGAATCCCGGTGGTAACAGAACCGAAGATCCAAGATGGAAAAAGAAAGAAAGAAGGGCTGCAGACTGCGGCGAGAGGGACAGGGGAGAGTGACGTGGGATTCGGTCAGGTGTCTTGACACGTCCGGAGACATTTGGTGGCAAAGACGGTGGATTCGGGAGCCGCTGTTTGCTCCACACCCAATCAAGACTCGGACCTTTCTTTCGTTCGGTTATCCACCGTACGTGAGTCACGCGTATATATGTGTAGTTTTAAATACGTGTGGGAGAATTGAGGGCTACCTTCGCGCGATCGCTTCTTCGGTCGCCGATCTAATCCCAGCACCTGCCCCGACTCCGGTCACTCTACGTGGACATTCCCGTGAGACGTACGCGAGCATGTCCGCGATTACCTGGCTGACGCGAGCTTAGCCTGTTAATCGGAACGTACGTAACGTACACCCGACGAAATCAACTGGCCGAATCTGTCGAAAAAATCGAGGAAGTACCGCCTGCGACACTCTGCTCACTTTCAGCTTATTTAAAAAGTCTACATAAGATAAGATCTTAAAGATTTTACTTTTTAATGCTCTACAACGTGGAAAGGAGATATTGGACGCGGGTTTCTTATCCCTTAATCCCTTCAGCTACCGCGTTCCCACGAAGATATTGTGGTTTTAGTCCATTTTCAACCGTAGTCAAATAAAATTTTATCTTTTTTTTATAATCTATATTATGGAAATGTGTGAGTTATATAAATGCACACGGATCCTTTATTTTCTATCTATTCCACGATCTCATTTTACAAAATTCTCTCCTTCTCTTTCTCTTTTTTTCTTCTCTTTAGAATATTTCACAATAATTTAATAATATAAAAAGAGGCAATGTAAAAAATTATTTGATTATTTGATTTTTATGTTTACTTACTTTTAAAATTTACGAGTTTAGACGGATAGTAAAAAATAATGATTATAGTTAATTTTCTATTGCTACTGTGATAGCCTGTTTTCTATCAATCTTAATAAAGTCAATTGATAAAATCAATTCACATAACATATAATTAATGTGCCTTTTATTATTTTATTATTATCATCCAACTTTTTTATTATAAGTATAACTTAATAGAAATCACATTGTATAGAAAAAATGTAGTTATGTAATGGCAACAATTTTATAATGACATCAGATAAGAAATATAATAAAGGCACTTTTTGGTTTGATAGATAGGCAATTAATTTTCGTGAACGAGTGAAAATACCTGCGGAGTTTGCGATGCTGAAAATTTAGAAATCAAGGCGCTTATTTAGGTGGAGATGTTGGAGAAATGCCACTTGAGGAAAAAAGGAATTCAAAGTAAAATACACGGTCTGCGGGAACAGCCGGCATTCTGCTCTCCTTAACCGGCTATACATAACTTATGTTTGCGGCGTTATATCTCTCAACCGGGCTGTACTGGTGGTACGTCGTATAATTTCATCTTGCGTGCCGACGTGTTGGGGAAGAAACACGTGTAGACGAGCGCTCAGACGCGGCGGGGATCCGGCGTGAAATGAATGTAAGACGTACAGGGAAGATTTTCACACGAATTCCACCGCGTACATAAATTCTCTCTTTTCCAAAATTAATAATAAACACGTGTCTCGCCTGTATTACGCATTTATCACATTTAACATTCGTACAAAACAAATAATTTGTCGGCTATGAAGATAATATATTGAACAGCGCAAAAGAATAAAAATCGCGCAGTAGTAAAATGTCAGAGCATTGATTTCTAACGTTTAACTTCAATATGCAACGTCTTTAAATCGAGTCTTTCAGCATGTGGGGGAGGGGCGTTTCTGCGAACACGATTGAAAATCACATTCGAGACACGAGGGATACTCCGCTTTCCTGAGGAAAGCGAGAGAGTTTGCTTTTCGTCGAATTTCCGCCGTCGAGACTGATTCCTCGGTGGGCCACGTCCGTCCGGCCCAGACATCCTCGAAAAGGAAACGGACGTACACGTAATTTCAATGACCATCCGTCGCGCTCGACCGCTAATTTCAGTTGCGCGAGGAATTTCTCCGTCCCTCGAGCACGCCTCAGTACATTGCTTCACGTGCTCAAAGAAAAACAGGAGAGAAATTTCTCGAAGAAATTAAGTCCAGGTAAATTAAGTCGAGAATTCTCCAGTTAATAAATCACGGCCTCTCGCTCGAATTCATTTCGAGCAAAACGAAGCGTTAAAATATTCTGTCAGTCCGCAGTCTACCCAAATATTTAGATAAGTCAAGATAGAAAGTTTGTAAGTCAAGATAAAAGCGACGTTTTAAAATGTTAATTTCTGCAATCGTTGCTAACGCTCGTAAAGTGTTAATAAAATGTCGAATCTTCTGATAATTGTTCAAAAATTTGTGGGAGGAATTACGCCGTTAATAATAATGGATATCTATTGGCCGCGCGGCATTCGTCCATTGTGATCGAGAGGCTAATCTTTTTTCATTGCACGACTATTAACTCTTTCAGGCAAACACCATTTATACCCATTGAAACCCGATAAACATAATTTTCTCGGCGCGAACGAGCGGGGAGAACGCTGCATAAAATAGCCGCGATAAAACATCGTGGCACATTAAACCTGTAACGAAATATCACCCGACGGTCAATGCGATCGGTGCGACGGCAATTAACTTTCACGTATTGATACAGGTTCGCGGTGCTTATTTTAGCAAATATACCTCGGGCGGTCGCTTTTGCGTCGATGCGGATTCGCTCGAAATCGTGCCGGGAAAGAAAGGCGACAGTAGCTAGAGTGCACGGCAAAGCGATATAAACGAATGAAGAATAATCGATTTCGCCGATCTGCAGGGGGATATAAAATAAATTGTGTAAATATTAGCTCCCGCAAGTGGTTATGGAAAATATTTTTAATCGTCTCGAGAAACGAAGAAAAACGAAGCCAACCGGCCAGCGGACACTTCGTTTCGCGAATATTGATATTCCTCGCTCTCATCCATCCTAGGAAAACACTCTCACACGCATTTGTTGAGAAAATATAGCGGTCGCAGAATCGTTATTACCATGTATCCGACCTTTACGTTGTTACGACACGAGAAGATGTTTTCAGTTTTAATATGTGTAACGCGACGTTTCCAATATACATTTGCCAGTGAATTGTAGATGTTCAGGAAAAAAATATACGTGGATTATCATAGAGTATAACAAGCATTCGGAATCAGCTCAAAAACAGTTTCGATAATTCAAACAAATTGCTTGTAGAATGTTTTTTAATAATACCTAATTAAAGATATTGTAAAGATATGGAAAAGCAATCCCGGATTTCCAATTAAAAAATATCACAAGATTCTCGATTTACGTCGAATATTTTGATGTAGACAAATTAATTCGAGCAATATATATATATAAACACACATATGTCATCGCTTTTGATTAATTTAATTTGATGCGGTAGCAATATTTGTGCATCAAAACTCGATTATATTGATCTGATCTTGATTTAAACGAGATATGACTTGTCGACGTAATGAATCGTGCGAATTCATATAAATTCGTCAGTTTGTTCAAATTCAAATAAACAGCTGGACACACAATGATCTCGCGAATTAATATTAATCGTTCATCCGCAACCGCCGCTTAAGCCTTTCTGCATGGATTTGTTACACTCGATGACTTCATTTACGACTGAATTGGTGATAATAATAGTATACGAAAGAATATTTATATGTGAATATACATATATCTAATATAATTGATTAAAAATAGTGAAGTGAAGCGACACGTAAAGATTATATAAATATTCATTTCGGAAAAAAAAATTCATTTTTCTCCTACAAGCAATCTGATCTTTTGTTTCTTAAAACGAAGATTAAATGCATAAAAATTTGGACTTAATCCTAACTGCTGTTGGGAGTTCAAGATAAGTTACTTTTTCATTTTGCTCGTTCGTTGAAGTTTTCCTTGCAGGGAAACGTAGCCCTGATACGAGTGACATTTTCTCGCGCAGCTCTATATCGTCAAACCCTCGCTCATTAACGTAAATGGCAACGGTCAGATCTACGACCCTTGATTCACGGACCCGTTCCCATTCGCGACGGACGAGTCTGTTTTCTGGGATCGCAGCAGTAGTGGCACTCACGGGAGAGCAGTCGCGTGAAGTAGCATGAGCAAGGCGACGGGACGAAGAGAAGTGGAGAAACGTTTGAAGAAGGATCGGAGCCCATCGGAGCGATGGTGTTGGCGACGATAGTCCGGGGATCCTCGTGGGAGACGTCGAATAACATGTTACTTGCTCACGACTCCTTATACCCGGGGACACCCTCTCTTGCCCCTTCCTCGAGCAAGCCTCTCTATCTACTCTCGTCCGACGTTCACCGCGTTTATACGACGGTCAGTCGATGGCCGTGCGGACATTTCTACTTCTCTCGTTCTCGCTTCCGGCGACAATTATTACATTTCCGGTGATTAGGCTAACTGAGACTACCGCGCACACGTAAACATCAATTTTACATGCTCTTTTAAAAGCATCTATGCAAACACGAATTTTATAGGATAAATAAAAATTTATTTTTGCCATTAAAAATTTTCATTCAATGTTGTATAGTTTTATCGAAAAAAAAAAGGAAAAGCTATATCTCTCTTAATTATATATATGTATATATATATCTATTTTTTTAAATATAAAAAATCCCTAATTTCTATTATATAATTTAATACATAATTTGAACTATGATTAATAAATAAATCGATTAATTAAATAATTGATATATAAATTAATTTAATAAGTAAATCATAAATCGGAACGTTAATATATAAAGTCAAATAACAAGAAAAATACCACATACTTTGAAGATTAATCTTCTATATGCGACAAATAAAGAAAAAGTATGTCAATCATCACGCCCGCAGGGAGTTAAAAGCGTGCTCGATCGAAGAGATATTCCGTAGAATAAAGGACCCGATGACAAACAACAAAAAGCGACAATCACGACGACCCACATGTAACAATATAACGTTTTTTACTGCCTTTCGAGTGTAACCGGCTAACGGTTAACACACGCTTACACGTCGCTCTGCGCGCCCTGCTCCGCGTCTGCGATTCTCGTCCTCTATCAGATTTTTCATTCGCGTCACGCGCACGCTATCCAGGTTGAAAAGTTTTATCCGCGCTTTTAGCGACGATCGCGGACAGACGGATTTAGAGGCGGCGGCAGCGGCAGCGGCGGCGGCGGCGGCGGCGGCGGCGCGGCGGCGAACGCGGTGACGAGGTATTTTCAATTCGGACGGCTCCACGTTGGCTGGCGTCGCTGGTCGTGCCGCACCGCTTGAACGGACAAAGGGTCCAGGAACAGTTGATTGGTTGTTCCGTCTTTCTTGTCAGAGTCGCGATACCGCGTGACAGATCCGACCAACCAATCTGTTTCGAAATGTACAGCAACGCCAATGGTCCCAACGTGTTTTCCACGTTGCAAAAGCGTGCAATCCGCTGGGGTGTGTTTAAAGGTATCCGTTCACCCTTCGTTTCTCTGGCTCTTCCCGTCCCCGCTCTGTTCGTACCATGTCCGCTTTTAGCTTCTCTTTCCTTGTTCTCTCTCTCTCTCTCTCTCTCTCTCTCTCTCTCTCTCTCTCTCTCGCACCCGGATTTTTCTTTTGTTTTTCCCCTTTTCCAACGACAACTCATTTTACCATCACCACGTTAAAAAGCGTTTCACGTACGTAAGCTTATATAATTGGACGACACGAGATTCGCGCGAACGGATTAAATTTTAATCCCCGCCCCATCGGTGGATTTCCGAAATTTCGTCGTATCGCGGCATCCATTATCATTCTCGCGCGCGGGCGCGAAACGGCTCGCAAAAATCTTCGGCAAGATTATGCTTAAAAATGTATTTTCCATTTTTGTCCGTGACAACTGCTAATCCGCATGTCTTGATATCGTCGGCACACATAACAAAATAAATAATTTTAGAAAAACATGGACGTGAAATTAAAAAAAAATTTTATATGATTATTTTATATCGCTCTACATGTTAGGCCGCAAATTGAAAAATGTGAAGAAAGTCTGTCTCTTTTACGAGAATAGATAAACTCTTTCTAAAGAATGTTATATTCTAAAATGGGTTCCGCTCCAATTCGTAGTTCGTTTCGGGCACTAATTTCTTTTTTCATTCCGACACACTCCAAATTACGCTCCATCGATCGCTCTTGTCCCATTTTACATTTATTTGCCCGTATCAAACATCACGGCTCGTGAAATCAAAACGTCGAAAAAGACTATTGCTGTAAATGACACTCGGAAATTAACCAAGCGCCGCGCCGTCCCGTTCTATTGCCCGTTAAATTAGCAACTTCAACAAATATCGCAGCCAACGGATTCTCCCTTGCCTCTTTGCCTTTCGCCTGCTATAAAATAATACAAAAGCGATTGCGAGAGTCATAAATTAATTCCCGTATGAATTGCCGCGCGCTCATTTACAGACGATTGCGGAAGCGTAATGAGTTTAACATTTTATGAACTTTTGTCACGATAATATGTGTGTCGGGAACATTGATTGTTACAGCATTACGTGTCAATAATATCTTCCACTTCTGGATTAGGTTTTTCGGTTGCATTGCATCTATATATTCGCGCATCATATAATTGTTGATTTGGAGAACAACCGATATAAAGTGGAAGGATATTATTGCAGTGCGTAAACACGGTTAACAAACCGTTTAAACGGTGACGACTTTTACAATTAGTCTAGTTTGCAAGTCGGAAATTATTCGCGTTTGCAGACATGTAAATGCAAAATTAATATTTCATCGCTAAAACTTGCAAAACTCTCGTGTTTCCCCAGCGCGGCGGGAAATTTCTATTTTGATTAAAACTCCATTAAAGAATGAGGATAGATACTCGGCCCGATACTCTCACCGTAATTCGAATATTTACAAAAGAAGCCGCACGCTTGTCAACACGCTTCTATCTATAGCGATAATACGGAGAGGCTTTAATTTAACGGCCGTGGCCGTCGAGAGAAACGAAGCAATAATGCAATGGCACATTCCAAGAAACAGGTCGGGCACAATCGTAGAATGGAGCTCGCGACCCAGTTATTTTATCTTCTTCGCGTTCTTATTCGAGACAACAAACTCTCTCCGAGTTCACTCTCCCTGGCGGAGCAATGTTAAATTGCAAGCGTAGATATTCGTATGTATAAGTATTGACTCGAAACTGTTACGTTTAAATGTCTTCCGATCTTTTAATCCTGTTTCGCAACTTGGCCACATAGTTGTACGAAATAGAAACTTATACTAATGTTCAAAGTTTTTAAAGAAATGTTTCAGCTTATTTTAGCAATTACATTTTTTAATGATATCCTGATTAAATCATAAATATACTTTTTCATGTAAAATTATAAAATAAAATTATAAAATAAGTGACGTATACACATAAATTATTAAAATAAGTTTACATATACATATGGCTATATGCATATATATTATTACGCTGAACTGGAAATATTTGCAAGACTCATGACCAAAAATGATCTTACGGGAACGTGTTCCATCAGTAAGTCACGCAACACCCTGCAGAATGGATACGAATGTGATGCGCGAGCGCACGAGAAATCGTCTGAGGAAGCAAAAAGCTTTATTCAGCGCCGACACGAAAAGGTTAAATGCGAACACACACCTCGGGCTCCGATCGCAAGAAGCTAAACGAGAGTACATGGCAATAAAAGCGGAGGGTTAATTCTCAGCTAAGGCCACGATGCTGAATGCAGCTCAGTAAACGGCCCATTTGCACCGACTTATTTCCTTTCGGCCGACAAGGGCACATCTCGTGCAGTTAGTGGCGATCAATCACAGAGCTCGCCAGTCATAACCATTGATTAAGAACAATTATTAAAATTTACATGTAATCATTTGTCACAATTCGACAGAATGTCAAATATCGTAAAAGACAAATTAAACATATCAACGTAACACGTATCCTGCTAAAAGTTAATTTTGAAATTGATTAAAAGGTAATTGCAACAATATAATTTACAAAATGCATCTCAATTAGGGACTATTTTAATTTGCATGCTCAGACGAACCTTTCAAGATTTCGTAATGTTTTAATTTATATGATTTCGATACGTAGTAAATAATAAAATTAGCGATCGACATAATCTCCGCAATAACTCATTTTCAAATTTAGTCATATAAATAAGTTATAAAAGTAAATGGCAATCGGATTAATTTATAATGCGGCAAATTGGCAGAAACATGTCCTACCATTAAAATGTATTGTCAGTTACGGATTGAAAATAGTTCCCAACGTTGCACGAATTTCCGTTAAACAGCGACGCTTGGACGGGACATTTTGATCCAGAGCCGGCGTTAAATTCGACCAAAAGAGAGCGCGGCAAAACCGGGCTCTGCCCCGCCTCCGCCTCTCGGTCTTAATTGCGAAAATACACCGCGCTTAACCCTCCCCCTCCCTCCCCCTTCGCCCGATAGCAAGAAGTCTGGAGGCGAAAACAACGCGGCAATAAACGCGAGGGCGCATTCTCGACTGCAACTCGGTTGTAGCTCACCGAGGGGTGCTTATTGTTAAATTTGTCTTCTTTCTCTCGACTTGCTGCGAAACAAAAATTCGGAATAAATTCGTTTCTTTTTTTTTTGGAAGCAATGGAAGAGCGATAATCTTTTGAATTGTAAGAAATTCAATTTTACGTAAGAATTTTCATTGTCTCATTCATCTCAATATATGAGCCAGTATATGAGCATTTCGCGAACTGACTACGATAATTTGAAACTAGGTTGCTGCGAACTGCGGCGGGAGTACGCATCTCTTCGGTGTTGAACAGAAATCTCGGTATTGAAGTTAGGTACTCGCTCCTGAATTGGCGCGACGCCAGCTCCGGGGACCCATGCCGTGGTGGAACACACGCGTCCCGAGGGGTGGTCGAGTGCGCGCTCGTAAGAGAGACGACATTAACCCCGAAAAGAGACCTTTACGACGCCTAGGTATCCTACGCCCGTCCATTATTCCACGACTTTCCGGTCGCGCCACAGATAATCGCGTTAACAATTACGTGCCGGCTCCACTGCGAGTTATCTAAATTGATTAGGGGAGTAATTGCATTTGCCCTCGGGTCTCCGCGACGAATTAAAGGAGAGATAAAAGGGAGGGAAGGGGAGGAGGAAGGGAACGAACGATTGCGTTTTCATAAGTATGCACGATGCGTACATGCACATTGCATGAATTCGCGGTCTGTGCTTGAACAAATAACATTGGAAATTATCCACCAGTCGTCGACGAAATGCGTTAATCCTTTCTCGGATGAGTTTCTTTTCTTAAACAAATATGCGTGCATCGTAAAAATTCGAATATCCTCATATTTATGGTGCATCGCGATCGTATATAGGTACTTCATTCCCGACGAAGGTGCATTCTATCACGGCACCTTAAAGGTGGATGTTTTCGAATGGATGATAATATCAGCGTCGCCGTGAGAGCCGCGTAAAGAATTCCGTCGTTTACGCTCCGCGATCCCGCTCTCCTGCTCGATACAGGGAAAGGTTTTACTGGCATCGCAAGAGGTGAAGATTATTCATTGGTTTGAGAGAGACGTATAAGAGAAATAAAGAGAAAGAAGAGAGAAGGAGAGAGAGAGAGGAGGGGGAGGGAAGAAGAAAGGAAGAGATAGCGAGAAACAGAGAGAGAGAGAGAGAGAGAGAGAGAGAGAGAGAGAGAGAGAGAGAGAGAGGTATGAGAAAGAGACCCCCGAGATAAGATAGGTAGATGCCACGTAAGATATTCCGTACGAGGTACGAGCCCGAGCGAGTTCCTTATCCGCCGCGTCGCGGGATGAGAAAGAAATCTTTAAAGCGCACTTTGATTCATAGGCGACCGCCCCGGCAGTGAGGGACAGAACGTGACCTGGCATTAAGTGTCCCATAAAATATTGCGCTCATGTAAATACCCTCGTAAAATTCAGCGGGCAATGTGGCAGCGCGGGGACGGCGGCGGTGGTGGCGCCGGTTGCCGCTTCCCTCGACTCGCGCTCGTGCCGTACCACGCCGTCGGCACATCACACTGCGATATTCTAGATATTTACCCCCTTTTGCCGCCCCGCGTCCCCTTCCCCTCCCCCCATCCGGCTACGCAAATTCAAATTCGACACGCAACCCTTTCTTCTCGCACCCGGCCAGGCGAACGTGTACACGAGGGCTGCGCGAGGAAGATGAAATGTCTCGGATGAAAGAAAAGCTTACTGAGAGATCTGACTCGAAATTCCGCTTCCAAATCCGGCGGAGAGATCTCTCTTTGAGAAATTTGTCGCGAATGCGGTAAGCAACAGGAAGGCAAAATCTCAGCAGGAGATAAAAATTGTAAGAGTGCGCATTCAGCTCGCATAAGGAAGTGAATGGTAACATATATTTTGACGACGATCAGGCTGCTGTTTTAATCATTAAGCAGCGCATGGCAAATCGACGGAGATTTTTCTCTCATGTCACATCGCACATGTAGTCAATAATACAATGTCAACCATTAACCGGTATATTCGCTCTTACAATAATACATACGAAGATTAACGTCGGCGAAGCGCGCTCTGTATAAGAAAGTTATTAGATGGCGGGCGCTTTAATCGAGCATGCCAAACATAATTCAGCTCGTGTTATGGCGCGACGCTGCGTGTCGCGATATTCGACGTTAGTATTACGGACGCTATAAACTCAGTCGATTCGCCACACAATTCTTTTCCCCGTCGTAAAAGCGCTTGGGATACTGCTTTCTCGAATAACCTCGTAGAACGTGGTAATTCTCAGTTCGCCTCCGCATCATACATGATGGAAGGCAGCGTGAACCGAGCGATTGACGAATTAAAGGAAACGTGCCTGATTCGTCGCAACAAAGAGTATACTGAAACGCGTATCCACAGACATATAGATGTCAGTGACCATGTTTTAACATTGAATATATTTAAATATTATCAAACAAGCAGTTGTTAAGAAATTTTTTAATCGTAACAAATCTTTATCGCGATCTATTACTCTTATAATATTTCTGTATTTTCCTATACAAGATTTTACGATAATGTATATTTCGCAAAAATGTTCTAACGCAGCGTGTTTTTGGTATATTCACATTAAACCGCGAAATCAAATTTATGGCTAGTTTAGCGGCCGCAGTCAGAAAACTCCCGACGTATGCCCTGAATGCGCGTTAGAGTGCCCGGAGTAGAGGCCCGCCGCGCCGTCTCGACTCGGCTTCTAATTTTTCTTTACACAAATGTGAAACTTTTCCTCGTGGTAACCAAATAGGTACATGTGAATAACAGAACGCGTTTTCACATTTCCATAATTGCGGCAGGTTCACATTTTTCATTTAATTAAAGCAACTAATTATCTACAAGTCGCATCTCTGCAGATAAAAAGTCAGCCCGTATATCGCGGGCTGATCTAAAAGTAGGTTTTACTACTTGATCTTCTCAATCTACTTTATTTCATCTGGCATTTCATCATATATTAAATATACAGAACGACTTAATAATCCTTTTATTTTATATATATATCTAAATCTATTTGTAACGCCTTAGCTCCAATTTTACTTTTTATTTCTATATAATTTTATTTTTTAAATTTAGGACTTGAATTTAAGTTTCCAGATTTAAATTTAAGTTTCTTGGAACGGTCCATACGATCGATTTGTCAACGGCGCCCAGTTACCGAACTTTTTGATGGCAGCACACTCTGCGAGATACATTTGTTATAACACTCAAAACTTTTACTTGCACTGTACGCGCGTAGACTTAACTCAGTGGATTATCGCGGCCACGATCGATCGAGATTCTATATAGTATGTATTCATAAGACCACGTGCTTTCCCTTAATTACAGATTTCTTAATGAATATCTAATGAATAACTGTGTCTTCAATATAAAGTTAAACTTACTGTTCGTCATTATTACTTGTGATCGTTAATTTTTTAATTTGCAACACATACATTAAATACCTCTGGATTCAAACTCTGTGGGAATAAAACTTTATGAGATGAAACTCTATAAAAACCCGCAACTAAGAGAAAATAAGACTTCTGATAAATTTTGTATATAATATACATCCTCTCATATCTGTCACGTGTGTCGCGCAATTTTGACGCATATGTGTGCATCGCGCGCAAACGTCATCCATTCTCGTCGAGTATATGAAACTTCTGGCATGCAAAAGATTTTCGTATGTCAGTACATATTGTATTTACAGTGGTATGAATCCGGAAGAACATCGCGATGCGGATTCTTAGTATTACTAATGTACAATGACATACAAATATCGTTAAACAAAGCAATTCAATCGTATTAGTTGATTTCGTCACAAATTCATGAGAAAATCAATTAAATATCGAACTCTGATTTTTTGGAACGCTTCCCCCCCCCCCTTTCTCCATCTGTCAAATTCAATCCCGTGTAAGCCTTCAGCTGTAAGCGTAGATAGCGCATTTTTGTTATCGCGACGCGTTTCGATACGTCGTCGTCATCGTTGTCGACACTCGCAACGGACAAGCTCGGAACGCGTGTTCCCTCCGTGAGTTTACAGGAGAAATTTTCGCGGGGAGAAACTTCTTAATTGAGTGGGAATATGCTGTGCGATGCACTTCGTACTCTTTGCATTTTTCCGGCCTCGCATTTTCCATACTTCGCATCTTCCGCGAAAGTACAGCGCGAATAGTTGGAAGCTCGTAACTCCGTGAGATGCATTCTCGCCATCGATACAGCGAAGTGACGTATTGCGAGATGGAAATTGGATTTCCTGCGAATCGATCGTCGATCGTATAATTTTAGATGAAAAAAAAATATCTTTTACGTCCATATTATTATTAATCGTGCGTAATAATATAACTTACAATGTATATTACATTTAGTCTTTTATTTAGACGTTTTTTTTTCAATCACTTCTCGTCTCTCAAGCGCAAGAAGGTTTATAGAAACGCTCTAATTGCACAATAAAAGTGCTGACAGAGCGTAAACAAAAATTTGCATTTGGTTGCACGAGTCGTTGCTTTATGCACGATGGGAAGATAAACGAACATTACACGCTCGGGACTTTGCACTGCGCTCCGAAGGATAGCACGATGGTTTTATTGTAAAGGTAGATGGATTAAGTGGCATTACTTTACACTGTCCTTTGTAGGCGAGGACAATTTATGCGGGACCGTTGCTCCGCATAAAGTGCAAGCGTTTCGGCACGGCGTTCCTTTTACTAATCTAATTACTTTATGTATACGCGTGTGTGTGCATTCTCTTTTGCGCAATAAATCAATGGATAATGAATTTGTGCGTGTTTTAAAAGACATTAAATATTACTCTATTACGATCTTATTCTAATATATTCATTTCTTAAGAATGAAGAACGGAGCAATGGATCCGTGAAATGTTATAATATATATTTATTTGCAATATTTTTATGCCTTTACCTTGATACATACGTATCAAGCATTTATTATATGTACATTTAATGTGTTACACGTCTTATATGATAAACATTGTTATCCCTGATAAATAATTTTCCCAAATTCACTATCTCAAATTGAAACAAAATATGATTTGTCATTTACTGGTGCAGCAATTATGATATAAAGTACGCGTTGAATTGTGAAATATAAATACATTCAAATTATAGTGACGTTCGTGATAATTAATATTTCAAGTAATTATTCACATAAAATAACTGCAAACAATTGATTTGCAAAAAAATAATTCACTTTCCCCGCGATTGCGTCGCTATCTCTCCATGCTTTCTTGGGAATTTCTTCCTTCTTCACAATTGTTCCTATTTTTTCTTTATTTCTCCTTTATTTCTTTCATTCACGTAACATTTATTCTTAATAACACGATTAATAATGATCGTACGCTTGTTTATTATCAGAATATTTTCACCGCAATAATTCGATTAATAAAGTCACACAAAATTTAATAGTTAATTAAAAGGAAAATGTACAATCGAACTCTTGTTGCATTGCATGGAAACACATTTTGAGATCTCATAACGTACTAAAAATTATTAATATTTGTATTAATTATTTATAAATTATTGCACTCATGTATTGTTAATATGTGTATTTTAAAACGGTCGATACAACATGATTTCTCGCTACTTGATTATTTGCTCTGGTTTCCGATTCATGTGGTACCGTTTTATGACAGACGAACACATTATATGGTAAACTAAATATATCTATCAAACTAACAAGATTAAAATCATTCTTATTAAAAAATTACTTGCATGAAATAATATTTGTGTTATCTTCTCTTTCAAATTTTCTTTCGTTTTTAATCGGATAAAATATAATATAAAGCGATTTTATAATAAATCAGAATAATGAGAAATTAAATTATTGTGTAAAATATGACATAATAAAAAAAAAATACTGTATATGAAGATGAAAATTAATTTTCACTTTGAAATCAAAATAGAATTAACGTCAAAATTAACTTTATTTTACAAATTTAAAATTAAATTTGATAATTCGCTTCACGTTTTACTTCACGCTGTTACTAATTAATTGTACAAATTAAAACAAAAACTTAAAAAATTATAATAAGTGAAATCTTTTTTAGAAATCAATTTGTCATTATTTACGCATAAGATATTACATTACATCATAAAACTTGTTACGTATATCCCGAAAAAATTATTGTGAATCTCCAATATATTTGATTAGAATCAATAAAGCTCTCTATACAATTACTTTCTCATATTACATTAATACTTTTAAATATTTTATATTTTGCAAAATAAAATATACATATCTTGTGTCAATATAAAATACAAAAAATTAATAAAATAATTTAAAAAATTCGCATTGAATACAACAAGTTATATTATAGTAACTAAAAATACAAAAATTCAATATCTCAATTTTAAAGTGAGAGAAAGAGAGAGAGAGAGAGAGAGAGAGAGAGAGAGAGAAAGAGAGAGAGAGAGAAAGAAACTTTTCATGAAACATATTGAGAAATATCGTCATAATATTTATTCGTAGTGACGTGGCAGTGAATTTTATTTGTTTTAATTTATTTAGCCATTGACATGTTTAGCATGAAAAGAAATTTCACGATATATTTTACAAACGGCTTACTTAGTGTGTATGTACGTCACTCTTCAAATAACTCGTAAAATTCAGCCGGCAAAATTGCCGGCTTCTCGCGGCATGCCGCGATGTGTCCTACATCTTCGTCACACCGCGACCGTAAAACTCATCCCCTCCCCCTCTCAACCCTCTTCTCCCGCCACTCTGGAGGAAAAGTCATTTTCCTTAAAGCGTGGCATCTCACGTTGTTGCAATTGCGACGAATTACAGCGCGCGTATCTGCGTAACCAATTATATTAACGTCATAACGGTGGCATTGCAAAATGTAGCCCGTGGTATAAAGCGTGTCATTTTATTCACATGAAGCTTTTGCCGGTTTTCAACGGTTGTGGAAACAAACATCGCTTTGGCATTTCGGTAACGAGCCATCGTTTTATGTGAGGCGCGAAATAAATTTATCGTATTTTTCCACCTTTTTTAAAGAACGTTAATTTATGATTTGTAATTGTACACGATTGTCAATAATAATCGAGAGGTAATATTTGTAATCCGCAAGACTAGCTTTAAAATGTTGACATAATGATTAAAATATAACGTGAAATATATTTATTGACAATCGTCCACCTTTGTCGCTTCGCGACTATCACTCATATAACAACTGATACAAATGTCTTGTGCCATGAAGGAAAGATAATTTTTCTGTAAGATGGTACAGAATACTGCAGCATTGTAAAGATGTCGGAGCACTTTTCCGAAGCGCGAAGATCGCGGAACCATTTTTAGTCGCGTCTGTCACCGCGGGAATGTCAGATAAATCGATCAGCGGCTTTCATAAGGCGCGTTTTTCCCACCTTCCATTTGGCCTCATAAAATTCGCATAACCGAGTTACATTAGATGATACTAGCTACCGCTGCCGCTGCCGCCGCCGCGCCGCCGCCGCCGCCGCTACTGCCAGCCGCGAATTTAAATTCAATACGCGGAGGTTCTTCTCGCGGTAGAGGCGGGCGAACTTTTCTCGTAAGTCAGTTTCTTTGTATCGTTCACCAGACACGAGAGCATCATATTGAATCTCTCTTTGTCTCGAAGTGCCTTTTCCGCATCGCAATTGCAATTACATAATGGCCATGTGATACATTACAACGTGTAATATTCCGGTTTTCTTTTGTAAGCCGGGCAAAGCCTCCAGGCGTTTCGCATAAAAAAAGCCATATTAAAATATATTAAAGATGATAGATAATAATATGTAAAAATATAACATCGGTCACGAGAAAGTGAGTTTTATGGTTATAATGTCGAAAAATATTCTGCCTTATTTAAAACATCTTTACACTTTCTTGATAAACATTAAATATTATAAAACTACGTAGAGTACTTTTATATATATTGATTGAAGTACCGTTCACAAGAAAGATCCCATTGATTGAAACTGTAGTTATTAAATCGCACGCGGAATGCTACGGTGAAAATGTGCAAATTCGTTCACAAAGGTAAGTGTTAAAAGTAACAGGAATTCAGTTTCCAATATTAAATCCCGCTATAGCAGCGATTGTCCGACCGCGGCGAGAAAAAATATAGTCGATAGAATTTCCATCACATAGCTTACCAATTTCCTGTATTGCCTTCGCAATCGTTGCTATTCGGAAAATCTCGAATCTTACTGCACGAGATGCGATTGTTAAATTCTCTTTTCCTTTTTACATGAATAAAACACAATTGTTTACGATTTAATGCGTGTTTATATATTTATAATTATTATTTATAACTATATAATTGATAATGCACTAGCGTGGCAGCAGAGAGTTATAAAATTATTAAAATCTATCAAAACAAATATATACATAATTTATATGTATATATTTATTAATATTCTATATTTACAATAATATAGAATTGATATTCAGTCCTAAATGACAAAATAACAGATAGATAAAACATATTTTGTTACTAATTATAGTAAAATCTTTACGCCACACATTGAAGTGAAAATATAGGACTTGTAGGCAGAGGAAATATTAAAAAAAAAAAGATTGACATACTATTTCACGCAAAACGAGCGACATTTCCGGCAATTTCACTGTATCGTTTACTCGCAAAATATAGGTTCCGAGATAAAGTTCGCCGGGAAACTATTTCACGAGCGACAGGTGTTAATTCCGCGTTGATTACTTTTACATCGTAAACCGGCTAAATGTTGTCGATTCGGATCGTTATAGCCTGCGAAATACATGCACCGCAATGGGATCCCATTAACAAACTATTTAAATTCCACAAATTAATTTAGCGCCGTCGCGTTAACGGTGATTTCTATATACAGCGGGCAGAGTGTGTAGAGAAATGCTTGATCTCTTAAATTTCTCTCACAATCGAATTATTGTCATCGGCTAATATCGTATCATTTTATTTTTCCATTATCGCTATTGTTAGATTTTTACACACTACAGATATCGCATCGTTACATTAGTGAAAACAATACAGATAAAAGCAATACTCAAACAAATCTATTTTTAGAATTTATAGACAGCTCGGAAATGTGAGAAAATTGCTGGGAAAGTTTCGTCGCTGTCCCGTTTATCACTTTTGAGCGTTCACCAAAAAAAAAAAAAAAATCCACCGGTACTTAGGCATTCGCGCATAGTGTACGATAGTTTCTGTTATGAGATAGCTGTATGGATGCTCCATAACGCCAAACTTTCCACAAAGGCCCGTTTTTTTCCATGAATATATAACACGACATAAAATATCCCGCGTATCCGGTGCGTACCGTGGCAAAAGCCTCGGGATATTTTTGCGAAACTACCGCGACTTTCCGATTTACTCTGCTGAGAATTGACTAACCGATCTTAACATGCAATAAGCTTAATATACATTATAAATGACACCTGAAATGGAGCACGTTCTTCCTTAAAAATATAATTAAATTGAACTCCTTTTCCGCTGCGATAATCTACTCTAATTAATTCTAATATAAACAATCAAATTTCTTAGCCCTCAAATCTTACAATTAGAATTTATAACTTTTGTTTGAAGATTTATTTGCTGCAATGTAACTTTCAACGATGATGAAGAATGAAGCGGAATGAAGCGGGGAATGAGAATCGCATTGAATTGACGCGCGGCCGTTGTTGTTTGTTTCAGTGACGGGGCTAGAGCCAGACTTCGCTTACCCGTTGGAGAACGTAACGATCCCGCAGGGTCGAGACGCTACCTTCACCTGCGTGGTGAACAACCTCGGTGGATACCGGGTGAGTCCTTCCTCCTCCGCGAGCGGAGATCACTCTGGCAGCGTCAAGGCCCGGGTAACTATTTTACCATTAACCTGTGTCCGCCTGTAATGGACTAACTACCTTATCTACTACTACCTACTACTACTAACTCTACTACTGTCACTACTACTACTGCACCACCTATATGCGCGCGTGCCTGCACTTCACAGCACTGCATTTAACTGCACTACCGCCAGCTATGAAAAAAGTGAAATATATATTTACTACTACAGTCGTCAGAGCAGTCACCATCACCAACCATCTCTCTGTATACGACATCCATTTTCATCTATCAGTTGGTATACAGGTATACCGTATACCGCCCGACTACGAGACGCAGCCACCGACGTTTCATAGTCTCTTCACGTTCCTCCTGTCTCATTCTCTTCGTTCACTTCGTCTGAGACATACCGACAATTCACGCCGAAGAGAGAGAGAGAGAGAGAGAGGATTCTTCCGTGCAAAGTTAGTTGCGCGAAATGGCTAATGACGCCTTCTCGCGCGTCGAAAGAATGCGACGTATCGTTATCCGTCATTATAACCAATAGCTATATGCGTCTACTCATTACTAAAGACGCCGTAATAACGGCTTTCCTGTTTTGTTCGTGGGTAATGCGTTCGCGAGTTGTTACAACTAACAATAAGATACCGGAGCTGTAGCTGTCGCGATGCATACGCTCGCGCCTCGTGTTTTAAGCCAGCATCTCCCTAATGTCCTAGAGCGAAATTTGAAACGCAAAGTAGATCAAAACGTTTATCAAAATCGATGTTATCAATATTAACGCGCGTCGCGCATAGCCAAGATGAAATTTATTCAGATCGATCGATCGATCTCCACCTTTGTCCTTTCTCTGAAAAGAATTCGAATTCGCGAGAGAATGAATGGATACAAAAAAAGCCAATCCATCGTTGCAGCTATTGTTTTTTTTTTTACTATGGCTTTCGGGCACATTGCCCACCCCTATTTCCATCGAGTCATGCTTTCCAAAAGACCGCTATTCCAATATTACTGGCGCAATAATTTCCTCGATTTCTCGCCGTGAACGTCCGAGATAAGATCACAAGAATCGTGCGTTGATTTCATTAAAGTATATGTATGTTAAAATATTTATCATCACTTAGAATTTATTTCAACAAACTTGCGGGCAACATAAATATTTAAGTGGCTCTCTCGGTTAATCCTCCGCCAACAGGAAACTTTAAAAGATTGGAAATTTATTTTCACGTTTTCAATTAATATAATTATCCAGTACCGATAAAATAATTTAGTAAAGTTATCGCTGCAAAGAGTTTTAAATTGAACAACGAAATTTCAAATAGCCATTATTTTATGAATATATAAATTTCTTATATACAAAGCTGATTTAATCTCAATTCAATTTTATAAAAATTTTAATGGTTCCTCATAACTTTCCGGCTCGTAATATTAAAACGGATTGCTCGAAAGATTCTATTTGTACTTTTTTTCGGAACACCCCGTAGAGAGCTCAGAGCCGCGTGTAATTGCGTAAGTTCCGCTTTACACTTTCCGGTAATAGCGCGATCCCGGCAATGGAAGGAAGATTGATCAAGGCCGGCACACAGTGCCGCTATATGTAGCGAAATTGATTTCGCGCGAGAACATATCGCCGATGTGGCGTATTAAGCGCTTTACGGCTCCACTTGTTGAACCGATAACTTCCCGATAGCCGAGAGGGTTCCCTTCCTCTCTCTCGTGCCGCGGAGACCTCTCGCCGGGGAAAGAAATTTCGGCGCGCCGCCGCCGCGCCGTGCGCGCGACTGTCGTAGGTTTTAATTAAACTTGGCACTGTCAGAGTTTATAACTTGTTGGAAAATGCGATTACTTCCGGCAATGCGTTCGCCCGCGTTTCAACTTCTTTCTTTTAACACGGTCGGACAATTCTCCGCGCGCGGGAGTTTACGTTCCTTTCTAATAAGGATCATCGCGACGGTTTCATTATTTCTTTTCTTTGTCCTTCTACATTATTAAGCATATAGAGATCTATGAGCGAGAGGAAAATTTCGCTTTGCGATTACCTTCATCAATCTTTCACAAATCTTGCAACTACAAATAGTTCAGAGATTATCTCAGATTGAAAATGGCGATATCGATTATTCATTTCATAAAATAGATAAATTCTTATATTATTCAGCTTGCAACAAACAAACCAAAATTCTTAGGAAATTATTTGCAGCAGAAAATGTTCGTATATTTCAATTTTATTTTTATACAAAAATGGAAAATTATTGTTCTGCCTAAATATTGCAACATATTTAAGATAGATATTTAAAAAAGACTGAAATAACGTCTATCGTTAAAAAAAATTAATGAAATAATCTAAAAAAAATTCTAAGCGATAAAGTTTTCTTGATAAAGCGCAAAATACGCTTCTCGTTGATATTAATTTAATAGTATAAAAATATCCTGCTTTGTTCTCTAAAAATCTAAATCATGACAATCTAATTTCGATTGTCATGATTTAGCCGATTTAGCGCAACAACATATCTACTTTCGATCGCTCCCAAACTTAAAAAAAAAACACTAGAAAATACGGCAATCGCGTAATTATAAAAGAAGAATAAAAGAATTAAAAGAAACATTTCATCTGTATGGTATCGTGCAAAATGGTAAAATTGGAGAGATATGTTCATGCATTATTTATCATTGCGATCGATTATATACCGTTAATTCAATTGATTAATTCGTAGCTCTTGATTTCGATCATTAAGAAAATCATTCCGTATTCAAGTGATTATCAGCCACATGAAGCAATTGATAAACAAATGTCTGTATTACAAATATTACTTTTTTATTAGAATGATTTTTATTTACATTTGAAAGTAACGCGATATTCAATAAAAAATATCACATTTCTTTTCATTCCCGAATAACTTTCTCGCAGGACAAAAGAGCTCGAACGGCAATCTTGAAGACGATTAGCAAATTTTCCGTCCGAACCGAGTTTCACTCCTCGACTTGAATAGGAACTGGCAAAGTGATGACGTTCAAATTAACATTAAACGCGCAACGAGTACACTGCTTGAATGCCCTATCAGCCCTATGCTCTAAGCGAATCTCGCGAATCGACCAATGCGAGCTCAAGCCTACAGCGAAGATGTTCAGGCCTAGTATCCGGCTTTTCCGCTTGTTAGATTTAAGCTTCGACGCTTAATCGCATCCGCTGGGAAACCGAGGTAGTTCGGCGATTGCCCCCCCGGGCAACAGCATCTATATTCGCTTCGAAAGGATGGTTAACGAATGCAAAAGTGAATCGTATTGCAAAAAATAACTAAAATATTTGTACACAACAATCTTGTACAACATGCAACATCAGATTTTGTCATATTTTGATTGTAATTACGTTTTTAATAATACGTTGAATTTTTTTTGTTCAATCAGGGATTTTAAAGATGCATGATTTTATGACGATCTTAGTCTACTCCTTTTAATATTTTATATAGAAAGAAGTGGATTCTGTTGTTTCGGTGGATAATGGCATACTTGGAAATCTGGAGACAAGGAGTTTCAAAGGATATTTCAAAACAGGAATGATGGGCATGAAATAAAGAATGGGCAATGACAGATTATTGAATTAATAATCCCAAGCGTTAGACATAGTTATTTCCAACTTTGAGCACATTCGTGCCAAACAAACACAAATGTTGCATATAATTTCGAGATTACTCTCTTTATCCATTCCTATTTATTACCATCTTAAAGATGTTCGCCATTTGTCAAAGGAAAGCTATTTTATCGTCACGTCTAACGGAACGTTGTAGGCGTATTATATCGATTCCGGTTGCGTTGAAAGCGTCAATTTACGAATATCGAAAGGAATATGAGAGATCATTCTAACAAAAATTATGGATTACATAGATATATAATTTCCATTCGAACGTCTGACTATTTTGGAATGTATCGCCACACATTCTCTGTCCGACGTAACAACTCTTTCTCACATTCGAGCGGGATACAATTGTCCGCGTCATTTGCACCAATTTCCCAAAGTCGACACGACGACAAACGTTCCGTGCCCTGCCCCCCTCCGATACGAAAACATTCAGGTCCACATTGGCTTGTCCACGAATGCACAACTTCTATTTGCACATGTGTCTGTTTACAACTGCATAAAACGCACTTGAGATTTGAATGTTCGTGCGAAATGAAATATGATGCAAGCTGCATTGGAGAAGGATTGAGATGCACATTGTTCGGACGTGTTATGCGCCCTGAGTAATTGCCGAGTCCGATGAGCGAGACGTGCTGGATACGTATTGTTCTTAGCGTGTCACTGAATTCCTGTCTATATGCGAGAGGCATGCCAATGATGCATGAATATATGATACGGAGAGTATACACGAGGATTGCATGAGCATGTTTTAACAGTATAAGCACTAATCTAGACAGATAAACGAGAATTATGTTAATTTAATATTAGAGTTTAGATCGGTGAGAGACGATAGGTCGGGTTTTTAGCAGCAAAAATCAATATTTTAGCGATTCGATTAGAGATATCTTTCTCCTTTCGATGTATTAATTTCGATTGTGTACAAGTTACATATAAATATCTTATGTATCACAAGACGTATCGTCAAATTAACCAAGTTAGGAGTAGGAAAAGTAAGTCGAGTGTAACAAGCGTAAGATTTTGAAATTATGTTTAGAGGAATAATTTTGTGTAAACGTCTCTTCTCGTCGGATATTTAAGTGTTAAATATGCGATTTCCTTAGTTTATTTATACCGATCGCGTAACTCCCGAGGCGAGTAATCTCAAGCCGGATCCGAACCAAGCAGACGAGTGCAAACAAACGCCAATGAACAGCGTTCTCACTTGAGCGAAGAACGGCATCGCCACGCCGCGCCGGTGTTTATCCGAAGCAAGTGGTCCATTCGCGTTTGTTCGCTCTCGTTTGCTTTTATCTGGATCCAGCTTTCAAGCTTATTCGATGCGCTCTTATACGAAATGCGAACGAGACCGAACGCGCTTTATTCGTATCACCCGGTACGTCCAGCGAACGTACGCTAGAATCGAGTAATCTCGTCCGAAACGTGCGTGTCACGTGGATCGGTTAATCGCTGAATTCCGCGCACGCGGCTACGCGGATGAGTGCGTTTCGTTGTACCGTCGAGCGTGCCGTACCGCGCCGTGCCGTGCCGTGCCGCGCCGCGCCGCGTCGCGTCGCGACGCTCGGCGTTGTGCTCTGCCATAAAATCTAACATTTAGCCCACCATTATCCGTGTTCTCAGGCGCTGCGTTCCAATTTTGCGCACATTCGCGATGAAATAAGCAATGTATAGTAAAAAATCAGATTTTGTATACATTTGCAAATATGCGAGATACGCTCTCAAATTATTACCGCATTATTTAACCATGGATTTTGGATTATTTTTTTTTTTAGATAATTTTATTGAAAAATTTTGCTCTCTTCAGTTTATTTTCTTTTTTATGTCAATTGTTAAATATTGTGTAAAATAAATTGTGAAAATAGATTTCAGATCGCAGCGCTCGTATGATCTTTATTTTATTCTCGAATCAACTCTTTCAAGACCCTACAAATTATTTGTTAAAAAAATTTGATATTTAACTAGTATTATAATATACTATTCCATATTCATTATAATATATTATTTCATATTCTAGAGATATATATCTTTAAAGTTCTAAACACAAAGAACGAAAGGTTTTGTTAAATCTCAGAGGAATGTTCTTTTTATCATAGACTGAAGATATATATCTCAACAAATGTAACGATGGAGAAAATTGTCTCGAAAGGGTTAAAGTTATCGAAGAACGAGAATGGATAAAAAAGGAGGGCGAAAAAAAAGAATTAGGTACAAAGATTACAAAATAATACTCTCGTGAATTCCAACCGCGAAGTTGTGATATCGAAGAAGATATAGCAAGGGGACCGTCTCCGACCGAGTTGTTCAACAGTGAACATCGTGATGAGGGACAAGAAGTAGGGGAGCCGCGAAACTTTTAATTAGCGAGTTTATCCATTTGTACTGTACGCCGCTCAAAAGGGGAACAACCGCACCTCGTCGGTCGAAAGTCGAGAAAATAAGAACTCAGGAACGAGTCGCACTATATAAGTGGGTGACGGCGTTGGGAAGCTACGAATAAAACGCGAAAGATGAGAAGGGATGAAGAGTTAGGCGAGCCGTGGTGAGGGGTTCTGAAGAGGCACAGAGAGGAGATGGCGGGAAATAAACGAGGTGTGGTAGACTGGACCGAGGCTCCCGATCCCACAATGCGCCACAATGGAGCGCCGACGATGGTTTTGCATATGAAAGAGGGCCGAGAATGGAGGGAACGTGGAGCCAAAGGCCGGGGGAGGGAGAAGAGGGGGAGGGAAGGGGTGGTAGGTGTACGTAACGCGATATTATATCGGACCAGAGGGGTGAACCCACTCCCTTCCCTCCCCTCCCCTCGCTCTCTCTCATCCCCGAATCTCTTTATGTCTATCTATCCGTCTGTTCCGTTACCACCGTGGGTTCCTTCGCGGTTTCTCCACCTTAAAGGACCACGAAGATCGGAGAATTTGCGGAGGAGGAGGGAGGAAAATCGTAAGCCGACAGTACCCTGGGAGGAAACTGCATTAGATAAAGAGAGCGTTTTTGCATTAAGATAGAGGCTCGTTTCCATACAAGGCACGGCGTGCCCTTTAAGATCTCGGTCGTCCTCCCGTCTCTTCCTCCCTATACTTTAAATCCTCTGCTTCCCTCATTGTGCTGCAAATTCGTGACCCACTCCTGCACAGGAAGACATGGTGCGCGGTGCTGCGTGTCCTAAAGAGGGAAAGGGAAAATGACGGTTTTCGTCTTGGTGTACAGGATTTCCCTTTTTCGGGGGACGCAGCAGGATCGCGAGGTCGCCCGGTTTTCGAGTTTCAACTTTCGGATGCGGAGCGACGTATTGTGTACGCTTTCGAGTTTGCCGTCGTAGTTGCTCGCACGATATTATCCGACTCACGTTGCTATGGATACGTTCTTTCACTTCCGTGAGCGATTTTCATATTCACGCAAAAATCTGTTACAGAGTTTTGCGTGAGAGTAAAAGCCCCACGGAGAAATTATTTGCTGATCATCTTTTGGCAATAATTGAAAGATAGTTTATTTTTAATTTTGTTTTGCTATTGTTGTACTGTTGTATTTCCAGTTTACCCCCACAGATATTAAATATAATATAAACGTCATAAATTTCATCTTTCCTCTATGTTTCATTCATTCCTCTAATGCATATTTTTGAATTTTTAATTTCGAGAAACTGTTTTGCGAAACACCCATTCATTGTTTCGCACGAGAATGCTTTTTTAGTCTATCCCTCGTTTCCTTTTCCTAATTCCTCCTTTTCAGTACAATACAATTAATCATCAGCAAATGAATTGACGGCAATACGGTATAAATGTTTGAGAGTCGCGAACATCTGTTGGTCGCGGCGACTTTTCCGTCCCCTCCGAGAGAGTTTACAGTACCCTCCTCCTCCCAAACGTCGCAAGGCGCACCGAAAGGGAGAATGGGGTCGCGCTTATACTCCGGCATAATATATTATAAGTGGAGGCACTCACAGGGCCGTCACTACCAAACACTCGCACCCTCTCGCATCCCAACCGTCTTCCCTGCTCCGTAGCCGTCCCCCCTTCGCCCTCCGCGACCGCTCTCTATACACTCCGCTCGCGGGTTATCGATAAGAACCGCGGAACTCCTTTGTCGGTTGATAGATAGCCTTTCAGAGCGATGCGAGGTCAGATATTCGACATGGTACAGGTTCAATTTCATGCCAATAATATCTGTGCAGAGGGAAGCGAGTATAAGGGCAGAGGACGAAGAGGGGGGAGGGAGGGTGGAGGATGAATATTCGCGATACGCGGCACACTGCAGTTTCCTCTTTCAGGATAGCTTCAGCCAGAATGTGGGGCAGAATGACGATTAATACGTGTTAACCGGTCACGATTGCATTTTCTCGCCCCCTTTCTCCGTCCGGCCTCTCTTCTCCCCTCCCCTTTTTTCATTGATTTTAATCCGTAAAAAAATGGGTTTAATTAATGGGCGTATATCAGCGGCTTGGAACGAACTGCAATAACCCGTGAGAGTTCAATTTAGGGTTGATGATACGAAGGATCGCGAGCGAAAGCGCGGTAACCCACATTCGGAATAGTCACGATAGTTACTTCAGAAGTAATATAACTTGCGGAACGTTCACGAGAGCGTGAAGAACTTGTAATAAATTATACCAATACGGCAAGATCACAGAGGCGAAATATGTGTGTTTGGCCGACGTTTATTTCTATCCTATTTACTATTTTTATATCCAATATGAAGCTCGCTCGCGAGTTTTTGATGTAAACATAATGTTACATCCTGTGAGAGTAAAGTACCTGAACTTTGCTACTAAACCGTTATCTCTCATGGCTACCTTTCTTTATTTTTCCGGAAAGTTACGTTCTATGGGTTATCGTGTTCTTGCTCGCGGAATTCTTCATATTTACACAGTGGCAGACCGTCGCGTGGCGCGGCAACGGTACAATTTTCCAGTCGAGGGATGTGGCGAAGAAGCCGTAGCAGAGACTACGCCATAAAGAGAAGATTCTTTCGTAGAATATACGAGGCTTTTGATGCCCGCCTTCGAGGCGATGTATACGAATATTTCATTCATTCGCGTATAGAAAGCGTCCCGTCTTTATATCTCTCTTTTTGCGCAAAGTCTCGCAGACGTTATCGTAATCGAGTTCATATTTGAATCGCGACAGAAAGCTTAAGATTGTACCTCCGAATATTTCAGGAGTAACTGACGTTGAGGGAAAACCGGGAAAAGCGGGATAGGAAAGTGCTTTAGGTTAGTAAGAAGTTGTATTCTTCCTCAACATCGGTGAACAGAGCAATTCTATAGAACTTTGCTTAATAATTAACTCTTTCGGTATTTATGTTCGGCATTTTAAAGCATATTAAATGTCGTTTGTGCACGTTTTTACATTAAGAACAGCTTTTACTTCAATTACAATTCGAAATGAAAATAATAGTTCAAGAAATTTTATTCCAAATCTCACCGAAAGGATTGATTAAAAAAGCATAAGACTGTAGAAGCTGTAAAAAGATCTGGTTTAACAAGCACTTTCACGAAATACTTCTCGAGGTAGACTGCGGTTAGATAACGCGACGGAAAAGAAATCGTTAATTAACGAGTTACGCACGGCGGTAAGATTAGGTAGGCTTTGGAAAGGCGGGGAAACGATTCCGAATCGCTCTCTAAGAAATGGGTTTGTGAGGCCAGGTGGCGTGGATTAAAGCAGACACCAAGGCGATCCTAGCGATTCACGAGCACGTGATCACGAACAACGCCCGTTTGTCGGTGACCCACAGCGACTACAACACGTGGACGTTGAACATTCGCGGTGCACGCCGGGAAGATCGCGGGATTTATATGTGCCAGGTCAACACGGATCCCATGAAGAGCCAGGTATTTCCAAATTTATAAAAATACGACAAAGATATATACAACTTATTTTATACGAAAAATAATCACATATACACACGCGCGCGTTCTATTTTTTTTTTTAAGATTATATCGCAAGTATACAGAAATATATAATAATTAATAATTATCACGCAATTATCAAGCGAATGGAGTATTTCTCCAAACGCGAAAATTACTTCAAGTTCAATGATTTATAATTGCGACCTCAGACTCGGAGTTCTACGCTTTAATCCGGTCGGTGGTTTCGTTCTATATTTTGTAACACTCTCCGTATTCTCTCTTCGCTGCGCGCGCGTATACACACGCGTATACAGACGCGCTATAATTTATCTCCTCCGCATTTGCAGAGCGCGTTTTTGGAGGTGGTAATACCGCCAGACATCATCTCAGAAGAGACCTCGAACGACATGATGGTTCCCGAGGGAGGTGCTGCGAAGCTGGTGTGCAAAGCGCGCGGTT
>NW_012026816.1:1489533-1497888 GCF_000956235.1 Wasmannia auropunctata
AAAAGTAAGGACTCGACAAGTTTTATTTCGCGCCAGTCAATCTCGCGTTCTCCCTTGAGAGCGATACGACCGCGGCACGGCACCGGCGCGGTCGCGGCGGCGTGTGCTGCGATATCGAAGCTTTTTTCGAATTGCAAAATTGTCGGCGCAATTAAAATCGATCCCTCCCGAGATAGCTCGCGAGCGGATAGAATTTAATTGACAGCCGTCATTGATCGCTCGCACATCATTTGGTGTATGTACATATATAAATCAATTCGGGAAGTTATTCGAGCAATTTCGAGCAATTCTTTGATATGCTATTTTAAATTCGAAAATTTCAATCGGTAATTCGGAGACAACGTTAAAATGCATACATATATTACTAGCTAATCTATTTTGATTTACGAAATTAACTTGTATTCAGCGCTATAAGTAGATACTCATTAAATCGATATTATCGCACCTATGACGGATTGTATCAGAAGTGGATTTAATGTAACGACAAATTTCCACGTGGACGTTTACGCGACTGTAGGAGTTTAATCCGTTAAGTCGATCGAGTATTAATGTTGCATACTTTGATTACGTGTAACGAGCTAACTTCTGAGACCGACCCCTCGTGTTTGCATATTGCAGTACCCACTGCGGAGGGCGAAGTGCTGACTTTGTCGAAAGTAACGAGGGGCGAGATGGGCGCCTACCTGTGCATCGCCAGCAACGGAGTGCCTCCGTCAGTCAGCAAACGAATGATGCTGCACGTGCACTGTAAGTAAATATCTACTGTTCGGATATTTCCACCGTATGCCACAAGGGACATTTTTTTGTAATCACGGACGCCAACATTCGTTTTATTTAAAACTTTCGCGATGTATAAGTATTTTAAAATATGAAAGTAATTATATTTTCATATTTTAAGTATTATTATTTAAACAGGCTATTGTACCTCCATCTCTATTATAAGCAGGTCTCTTGACCAATGTGAAGTCAATTTCTCGCGGAAACATTTGCACGAATTGCGCTTTATGTAAATGTCTCAGTAAAAGACGAATAACGCCGAAGCGAGACTTGCTAAAACTTTCAACTGTTACAACGCTGCTAAGTGAGAAGTAACAGAAGGGCGAGACCGCGCAATTTCTCTCCGTAATCCAGCACAAAGAATACATCAAAATTTATAAAGTAAACATTGCGGACGCTTTGTAACAAATTGCAAAGCAAGATGTGTAAAAAATCTTTCGCGCGATCCGACAGATTAAAATTTATAATTCCGCCTCTCTGTCCAACAAGTCACATGTATGTTTCATGGAACATCAGTAAAACAAGCTTTCCACTAAGCTTTAATTAATAATAACGATTTGCATAAATGGCTGGCATCATCTTACAGAATTCTATTATTAAAACAATCAAATATACATGAACATACGTGAATATGAAGTATGTTAAATATTTAAGAGATAACTGTTTCTCGTAATGACATTTTGACGGAATATTTAAGAACTTTATATTGATCAATGTCTATATTAACGCGTATAATTTGTAAAGTTGACTAATAGAATAAAATAAATCTACGTTATATTCTATTAAATGCAATTTTAATAATTATTAAATCATTTTAATATGACATAAATATGTAAATTTAATAAAAGACAAAATTTTCCTCCAAATGTTTTTAAATAGATAACTAAAATGCTGAAATTTGATATATTCAAGGATTTATTATTGAAGACTTTTGTTGATACTATATAATTAATCGTTTCACGATCCGCGAGAGACTCTCATAAGATATTGTGCAAAAGTAGGACAAACGTGTTCGCGAGGGAATGCGTCAAGATTCGTTTTTTTTTTTTTTTACCAGTCGTATAGCCTCACGGTTTTCTGTACCAAGGGCGTTTCCTCGAGCAATCGTCCAGAAGGTGTAAAGTCCGCGAACTACCGGCAGTAGCCTTATCCACGCGAGACACACTTCTCGGTGTAAAACGAGAGAGAGGCGTCTCGGAAGGAATACAAGGCTCCGCAGCGACGAGGAGGAAAAGCGTCGCTTGTACCGACGAGATAGCCATCGTCGTCTTTCCTTGCATAATTTTACCGTAGCAAAGACAAGAGAGAGAGAGAGAGATTGCGAGGAGAGACCTCGTCTCCGTAAAAGCTCGGAGACGACGAAGACCGCGGCTAGGAATAGGGAAAGGAGAGGCGAAAAAGACCGAAGGTAAAATACTGCTTAAATAACAGGCGCGTAATGGCGACGAAGGTGAAGGAGAGATTTCACAGGGTGAGATGGGGTGTTGGGAAGAGGCGCGAGATAATAAAATTACACTCGGGACGACGGTACAACACACCCGCGTTCATACCCTCTCTCTCTCTCTCTCTCTCTCTCTCTCTCTCTCTCTCTCTCTCTCTCTCTCTATTTTCTCCAGCCCCTCCTTCTCCTCTTCCCCTTTCGAAGGTTTAGCGAGAAAACGGTGTGCGCAATAAGGTTCCGTTCAAATTGCGCGAAGACGAGGGTGGATGAAGACGCGCGCGGAAACGCGCTATGTTAAAGGAATGTCGTAAACTCAATTCCCCGTAGATTTTATTATAAAATCATAATTTTTGTGGTTATCTACCTCTTATAATATAAAAGATATAAACAATTTTTTTCCCATGGATAAAATATCAGCTGTAATAGAACGAGATGAAACTAAATGAGTATCTCGCGCAGTATTTGTAACAAAACAAAATCCAAGCTCCGGGGGGGATACTTTATCGCGATAAAGACGATGATACGACAATAAAAAGTATAATTGCATAAAACCAGAGCAACCGTTTGCTGCAATTCGTCGAAATTGCAGCGGTCATTAATCAGACAGATAAAAAGGTAACGACACTTTATACGACAAATTGGATTCTAAATATTTTTTACACGAGAAATCCGATTCCAAGATAAATTCTCATACATCAGGAGATTGTACACTCGTTAAAAAAGTGTAACAGTAAAAGAGAGAAGGGAATCGCAGTTTCATCGCGGAGAGAAGCGTGGTGTGACGATAGCAAGTTAAGCCGCGGTTACGACCGACCCGACCGTGTCTTAGAAGCCTGGCGGAGGGGAGGTAATTCCTCGGCGGAAATTGGACGTACCTGTGTACGTAGCTACGCTCCGCCGCGGTTGCACGATCTCGCACCTGGCCTCGGGCACCACGATAAGATCGTGCGATAATCGAGTTTCATTGAAATACGCTACAGACGAGCCCGCGTCCGCGAGCTATTGCCGCGAAATTCGCGCGACCAGCGTTAGATATTGTGGATAGCAAAGTGCGGGCTTCCCCCCCCCCTCCGCCCTCTCCATTCCGCTTCCCTCGGTTGATTCGGGAATACGGAACTGTTCGTGGCAGACGGCCGATTGCTTTAAACGCGCGATCGCGTGATCCGAGTACCAAAGTGCTGAACTTCCTTTGAAAACGCGGAAGAACGTCCGGAATCGTCGGCGAAACGCCATTCGCATGCGATTACGCGATCGCTACTTTGTCATCGACATATGTGCTAATTGTGGAGCTCGCTACATCAGCGTACTCGATATACGCTCGATATTACATCATATTTCTCATATCGTCTTGCCACGTTTTATATACATAATTTTTAAAGCGCTCTCTCGATAAAGTTTTGTACTGTAAAATCTTATTGAGAATCGACGGGGTTGTAGAGATATATTGAGCCGCTTTACGAGCCATAAATCTCATTGCTGCAGTTATCGTTTAACACCGGGAAAGACATTGGCGATCGTAAATAGTTAATACAATACTTCCAGACTTTCCCAAATAAAATTGTACTCGCGACTCACGTTCGCTCATCATCGGCGTCCACGCGACGGCAGAATGAAAGTTCCTTCCTAGTTAAGGACTCGGAAAAGGGAGACCAAGCCCTGATCTAATCATCGCAAGATGTGACAAGCTGAACTTTACTCAGAAACTTTAAACACCCCGCCGTCCGCTCCGGTTTTAACTTAGTCCCAACGTTTTAACTTCTCCGTTACATCTCCCGCGACTACCGTCCTTTCCCCTCTCCCTCTCCGTTTACAACTTTTCCACGGAACTCGGACGCGTAATTACGCGTTAGATAAATATGGTTGTACACGAAGGGGACGGAAGAGAAGACCGTTGAAAAGCGACGCGACGAGCCGCGTCGCAATGCGGGAGGCGCACGGAACGCCGCCGAGTCTCAACACGGTCTTAACACTGCTTCTTAACAAAGAGCTATTACGCCGTAATAGTATACGTGGTGCGAGCGTCATAGAAAAGGATCGAGCGTTATCTCATCGCCGCAGGATATCGGACTTTGGGACTTTCTCTACGCGCGAGAAAATCTTGTCGCTCACGGACCGTAGGTTTCCCACCCGCGAAGTGAGTGAGAGAAGGAAAGAGAATGCCGTTAACGCAGACTAAGTCGCTGCTCGACCTGGAAATACAATAACAGGCGCCTCCCTCACGTTTGTAAGTTGACTTTATTGTAAGTTGTGCCGCTATTGGCCCCCTTTAAGGAGAATTAACACCGCCGCGATTACTATCTCAAGATTACACGTGCCGATCTGCGTTATAATCAACAAGACGTTCATCCGAATTGCGAGAGACTTAACTTGGGTGATTCTGTTGCTATCCGCAATTACTCATCTACTTACTGTAATTAATCGTTCGTTTAAGTGAGTTGCGCTCGATTTCTCTTTGCTGAAGGTAAACTCCGAATAATTTTTATAACTCGTTAAAATATTAAATTGTAAGAAAAATACGATACAGTAAATGATAAAGTACTATTAATATATTGGCTATAGTGAATCCAATTTTCTTTGTAGTGAATATCTACATTTTCTTCAATTTCTATTTTAAAAAAATAACAAATATTGTTTGACCTCTTTGAAAGCAGGCACTGAAAATTTTTCATAATGCATATTGCTTTTCGAGTCCAACTTAATTGTTGCGGAAATCGATACGGGAATTATTTATCTAGGGGGCATTTGACGCGATATTGAGAATTGTGCGCTGCGTTAGAGAATTAAATTATTACACCGCATTAAGTTGTTACACTGCATTAGATTAGAGTATGAACGCGACGAATGCAATTTTGCGCCACAGGTCGTATTAAGCGCCTCGAGGCACGCTCGCTGCGCTTAATTAACGGAGGCGGCGAAAGAAATTAGCCTGTGCCGCTTATTTATCTGCGAGCTCGCGATTGTGCTCCACGGATCGGCTTTCTATTTCAGTTCTTCGGTTTTCAGATCGATCGGCTGTCCATTTTGCTGCGCAGATACCGCATCCACGAACTTATTTGATTGATGTTCGACAAGCTTATTTTGGCGTCGCTATATTTATCGGCCATACCGCATCGTGAACTTGCACACGTTACCGTATAACATCCAGTTATGCAGTTACTGCATAAACGTGATATAAGATGCCCCATATTTTCAAAAATATTCTTCGCTAAAAATACTCCGCAAACAGTCTGCTGACAGATAAATTTATTACATCAATAAAAATCTTTAAAAGTATAAATAGATGAAAAAGGAGATTTTTCAATATAAAATTAACTGTTTTTAAATAAACGTTTTCAATGGAATTAACTCTTTTCTTAACAAAAATTTAACTTTTTTAAAATAAACGTTTTCAATGGAATTAACTCTTTTCTTAACAAAAATTTAATTTGATCTAAAATCGCGGGGTCTAAAATCAAACTTCAAAAAGTTTGATTATTTGTCAAAATTTCATTAAAGAAAAGTTTGATTAAAGCTCAGTTGGCAAATTTACGACAATAAGATCTGCATAATTATTTAAAATATTTAACGAATAAAAAACACTGTATCACAGAAAATTATATCAATGCGCGTTATTTATGCATGAAAAAGTACAAGCGATTTTTTCAATAAGATTTTATCGACGCTGAGCGAACGACTAGTTTATCAATAAACAGCGATGTGCAAAATACATCCCGCGCAATTACTTGGCGACGAAATGTCCGACGCTGAAATGTCGCAGCGTATATTTACGTTTCGCGGAGTTTGGGCCGCGGGCTCGTTCACAATTAAGAGTAATGTCGAACGATCTCGCTGTTTGTTATCCGAACAAACGTGTCAGCTATCGTCACGTATCGAGCTAAATGTTACACAAAGAATTCCCAGCGCGAATATTCGTCACTATCGCACTGTGCGTGTGTGAAATCAGTACTGTGAGTTTTCGGACAGATCGAAAGTTTGCGCGTAAATCCATCGGAAAATCATGCAACGGATTTGCGAGACACGTCCGGAAAATCGGAGCAATTAAAACACACACACTCTCTCTTTCTCTCTCTCTCTCACACCCGTTGCGGCCAAAAGGGATTCATAAATCAATTCTCGCGATACAACGCGCGGTTGTGCTTAGGGGCGAAAACGTGATTCAATTCGGCGCATAATTGTTCGCCCGGAATTGCCGAGAGTCCGCGCGTTCGAATTAACACGCACCAAAGTGCCTCGTGTCGTGTGTGTTTCGTTTTGATAATTTGTCTCACACTTTCTGGCTTGTTCACGTTTTACGGCATAACCGACAACGTGCGTCACAATTACGAATTATTCGTAATCGCCTTGCAATTATTATTATCGCGATCATATTCGGATTTGCGGATTTAGTGAAGCGTTCTTCAATTAATTCGCACGAATTCAATGTACAAATAATTAAAATATCAAAGTTTATATAACTGCTTGAGAGATCTGTCACAGCTTAAAAATTTAATATATATTTGAAAATATTAAACATGTAATAAACAATAATTATTTATAAAATATAAATATAATATAATTATTTATAAAATATAATTTATAAAATATATGTAATAAATAATAAATAATAAATAATAAATTCGTAAATTTTAATAGAATACATTCCTAGCCGATCGATGTGTGTGGATCACGCCAACACCATCGTAAAACTTCGAAAAAGAAACGCCTAAAATCACGTTACTACAAAAGTTAGCACCTTATAAGAAAGAGTTAACGTGCGAAATAGAATTTTTTTTCTCTTCGGTGAAACTTGCAACGTCCAAATTACCTGATTTTTATTCCAGGATGTCGATATGTCTGACTTATGGTTATCCTACCACCAAACACACACTCTGTATATTCCCCTTTCTCATATAAAAGTGTCGTCTCGGTGCTGCTGGGATCTTCGGTGTGCACAAGCGCGGCGCGAGCACATATATTTCCCAAGCGGCGCTCGAGATAAAGAGTCGGCCAAAGACCCGCCGAGGAAACGGCCAGTTTATCTCGCGCCATCATCTTAATTTTCTGTTACCACGTACATAATATCGTCACCCAGCATTTCGCCCATCAATATCGCCGACGTAATCTTTATTACTGGGAGTACGGACTATCTTAGAAAGCGTTATCTTTTAACGACGGTGATACAGGATCGTTAGAGACTGTAATGGCAAATTTTAGAACCCCATCATGAATACAGATAGTCTATCCATATTCCATATTTGTATGCAAATGAATGATTTTAAATTGCCATACGCATTTCTCGGGACATTGGATGATAAAAAGATTGAAACGATAGTTCGATAACATGCTTATAACTTCAATCATCGCATCTGTCATAATTTAAAACAGAACTTTCTTGAATAATACATTCCATTATATTTTGTGCAAATTATATTAAAACGATCTGAATTCGCTATGTCTCCCAACAACAACTTTCAATCTGACATATGACATTCTGAATGTTCACATAATCACATTCGTTATTAAAAATATTTTTTTATCTTGTTATACTATAATATAATCAGCAATTACGTTAACTTCATTAATAGCGGCGACGAATCAGATTACACCATGAAATATGACATTTACGATATGTAGAGAAATTTCTCTTGCACAGAGTACGCTAGTAAAGACATGGGTAAATTCAATGAGCTACAGGATAGCCTGTTTTCCTGGAGGCAGAATTTCACGTCGGTGGGGTTAAGTAGCCGCTGTAAAACGCACTGTAAGCGCTTTGTGACGACACGACGTTTGGCCGAGCTTCGGCCGAAAGAAGAAGTGCTCGGCGCGGTCGCCTGTTAAAACGTAAGCAGCTCATGAAAAGCTGCTTACGATACTCGAAATGAAAGGCAGTGCGACGCTGAGGCAGAGAGAGAGAGAGAGAGAGAGAGAGAGAAGAGAGAGTTCCAATGTTTGCAAGCTCGATTCGGCATGGTGTAAAAGGTAAACAAGTTATCCGGTACCGGCATGTACCATTTACGCACGTTAAATATTTAAATCGGTAAATTATACTCGGTGATACCAAACGCGCTTGCGAAAGCGTTACTAGCTAGCACTTCTTAAATTTAATATGAAATGCGCATGAGCTAATTACTCAGTCGCGTCAGGAAGCTACACAGACG
>NW_012026816.1:1497908-1527047 GCF_000956235.1 Wasmannia auropunctata
AGAGAGAGAGAGAGAGGGGGGGAGGGAGAGTAGAGGAATGGAGGGAAGGAGAGATAGAAAATGCGTCCTTTCTGCTTGCTCGCTAAATGACAATCTGTCAGCGTGTTTCATTAGCGTGAGGTGCTCACGTAGCTCGCTAATGACGCACTCGCACAAAGGGACCACAATGTAACTGCGAAGTAAGGCGATTGAATTGTGCAAGTGGTGCAATGCACCATCGCTCTGTTTCCCTATTTCGAGATCTTCGCTTTGAAACAAATCAGAAAAATATTCTTTGTGGCGTTACGGGCGCTGACGTTCAATTAGAGAAATTAGTTCGCGGGAAACCGCCGCATGTTGCGTCGCCGTTTGTCGTGCTGCTGTTGTTGTTGTTGTTGTTAGCCTGATCGCGACTGATCGAATCGTTATGGTTTACAGTTCACCCGATGGTCCAGGTACCGAACCAGCTGGTCGGGGCTCCGATCGGGACTAACGTCACGTTGGTCTGCCATGTGGAAGCGTCACCTAAGGCCATTAATTATTGGACTCGAGAAACGGGTAATGGAACAGCGCAATCAGCGTAGCTCTTGTCGTTCAATTTACTTGAAAGATAGACGACTTATCAGTTAAGAGATTTCGAATTATTTTGAAAGGCATGTCTTATAGTTGAGAGCATTCACATTTTGTACAGAAAGAGAGAGAGAGAGAGAGAGAGAGAGACGGAAAATATTTTTCGTTATCTGTCAGAAAGTATTTTGAAATATAAATTAAATATAATCTAATAGTAATGCTTTCCAAAATATGAAACTTTAATTTTTCCTAACATACTTCTTATTAATTTAATTTCTAAAACGTATTTCTGCAGACGAAATGATAATCACCAACAGCAAGTACCTGATGTCTGAGATAAAGACATCAGTGTACAGTGTGCAGATGCGACTAGTGATCATGAACCTGCAGAAGCACGATCTGGGTGGCTACAAGTGCATCTCGAAAAACTCCATCGGCGACGCTGAGGGAAACATCCGGCTTTACGGTGAGTTTCCGCGGTTAACGCGACGACAAGGGGCGAAAACAGGTCGTAAAGTCTCTCTACGCGAGCTGGGGCTTCCGGAAAGTCTCGGAAAACTTCGTCAGACGCATACGACGTCGTACCGTCATAAACTCTCTTACAGGGTTAATGCATTTATTATATATTTTTTGAAAAAAATTAGTGGTGAGTCCAAAGACAGCTCAGACGTAAACAGGATGCACATGCTGAATCCCGTTTTACTATAACGTATATAGCTAAAATTGATTAAAGTATTCGAATCTTAAGAAAGAAGATAACTCGCAATGTTATTAACTTTTAAACCACTATATCGGTCTCACAGACCGCTATTGAAACTTGTTAACAATTTTTTTATTTGTCACCATTTAAATATATTTTATTTCTATTGTATACAAGATTTTTTTGTTAACTCCTACATTAAAACATATTTTTCCTTTTCCCTCTCAACAAATATTCAAAAAACATACATTTTTATTATAATTAACTTATAAAATTAGCGGGAGCATAACAGCGATCTGTTAGATCCCGCTAATTTTGACATTGTGGTTAATGTGATTTTTTTGGACGTGGTGGTTTAAAGGTTAAAGGGATATTACAATATCGCAAATTCTATTAACGAAACGTAATTTTTTCGAAAATAGATTGGACTGTACGCGCAATATATATATATATGTTTGTGTCCATATTAAAATATCTCATATCTCTCCCGAAAGTGAAAGTGCCTTTCTATGGAAACATTAAAATAGTCTTTGATATTAGAGACATGTATTTGATTGCGGAGAACGGTCGCAGTTGTACGTGTTCCGACGCGACGGCGAGAAAATACTACGGCGTATCACCGCGACATCGCCCCGTTTCCATTACATGCGCGATTTAATACGTCGCAATCTCGCAGGAACGATCGACGGCAACGAGCGTCTCGTGTATTACGCAATACGATGGTATCTTTCTTGTCGCCCCGTAACGATACGTCGCCGTAAAAATGGCAGAAAACGGTTAGCTTTACGTGTAGAATTAAAAAAACGGATGTCCGTTTGTATCGGCAATATTCGCTTAATTCGTTCGCTTCGTCACGGACCATATATAGAGCGGCCCAAGCGCAATGAGCAGCGTAAATTATACGTTTATAATAGATATAAAACATTTTGCGACTCGCAAGTTCAAGATTTTATTCTTCCTTCCTTTCTTTTTACTATTTCCCCTTCGTACGTGACTTAGCGTGAATTGCATAGCGGAGGATGGAAGACAGTGAGATAAAATCGAGATAAAGTGAAAATCTGGGCGGAAATATTTTACATGCACTTGTGTAATATTTCTGACACTAACTCTCTCATCGTTTTGGTAATCTCAGGAATTTATCTCGAAGAAACCGCACCGGCTGTCACTACAAGTATCGGTATTTGCGAAATTAAGTTTCCCCTCGAGTTTTACTATTTAAGATATCGGTCGGAGAGACCGGCGCGCCGCGCGAGACAGATCGGAATTTCCGCAGTTTCTTAGCCACGTCTCCGTCGTAACCGTAAGTTATTTCACGACGCAGATAATACTGTACTCTTCTGTACAATATTTATGGAATTCGCTTCCATTGTGTGTCTGCGAAATACCACCACCGACCGCCACGGCGTACGTCTATGAAATACCTAAGTCAGTAATCTTCAAAATGTCTTTGCGATATCGGTTAAAACATGATTACAATCTGTCCTCTTTTCCCCGAGAGTGTCCTCTTTTAACATTCTTAAAGCGTTTAAACGTTCTGTAATAAGTTTTACACGGAGCATATGGATCTATAGCAACACGCACAAATCACAAAATTCCATAAGATTTCTTAAAAAAAAATAACGGTAATCAAGAACGAATTGTAATGATTTAAAATTGTTAAAAAATTTGTGTTTTCTTAGGAGAAAATAATCTCTAAATCGAGTGTCTCTAGATTAAGTAATTGTGTAATTGTGAGATTTTTTAATTTTGCCACAAAAAGTTTCAATATAGTTTTCATTTTTTCTTTAAAATTTAAGACAAATAACATTAAATACATTTTATTTGATAACATTTGATAACAAATAAAAAACACGCGTGATTAGAGTTAAAGCTTTGGATAGCGCAGCGATATCTCGCGTTGTAGATCGTGGCGGACATGACGCTACGACCGCAATAAGTCTTCATGAGTGGTGCCCCATAATTTTCCACTCTGATTGAACGTTACGATCCGTTTACGGCGCGTATGCAGGCATCCCCCTTTTACTGTCGAAAAACGAATGAAAAAAGGCGCATTTTTCGCGGACGACACGGCCCGACGACGTCCGCGGCGGTCCTCTTGCCGGCGTGTCATCAACCGTAAATGCGGCTATAACTTCCCGCTTACTTTTCTCGAAGCGCGTCCTTATTTTTTCACAGTTTATTTACCGGATTCCATCGTCACATAATTTTCCGCTTTATGGCGCGGGAGAAAATTCAGCGAAGCTGCGAATTACCCTGCGTTCCTGGACGCGAAACAGCGAGTCAAGTGTAATCCGTCCATTTTACACGTCAGAATTTTCTGCAATTTTTGATCCGTAATATGCGATTGATTAAATTACAGACAACGTAATCGTTTAATAATAGAAAGCAAATGTGCGGTTTCAAGTGCATCTCTGAAATTATTTAATCAAAATTAAGCAGCGTTTTCTAGTAATTTTTAAAACCATTTGTTACGTAAGTTCTTGTAAAATGGATATTTCGTTATCCGGAATAGTGACATTTCAATTTTGTAGGAACGTTGAAATAATATTTTCACGATATATTGTTTGACGACGTATTTGCCCGATTCGATTGCTATTCTTGACATGTGTGTCGCACATTATAGATGACAAGAGAAAATTGGTATGATGTACTTAATAAATGTGACAAATCGATTCATTACACTCAATCCGGAGCTTTTAAATAAATGACGAAATAGATCGAATTCCGAGTGACCGTAATAATATTGTAATGCAGCATATAGTAAGTACTCACAGGATTATTTCTGTTTTTGGCATTAATTTTGCTTATTCACAAAGGCACGCGATGTGTAACGCTCATATTCATGCGTTATTCATACGCACTTTACTATTTCATCATCTTCTTTAATAAATAATTCAGTGTGCGCCTGTAATTTTCGCTGTTTAAAACATTTTTTAAAACATATTGCAATATTTTGCATTTTTTCTATTCAAAATGCGGCAAAATGAATAATGTCAGTATTCCTTCTTACGAAATTAGCATCTTCGTGGAATGTAGTTATAACCTTTTTTAATCCGCAAAAAAATTGGCAATAAAAACTCCTGTATTATTGCGTTATGCGATGAGCTATACGCATCACATTCACATTATCGCAACGAAAATTCTGCACGTCGCGCGATTGGAGCTAAATTCCGGGGGAGTTATCGACGAGAAGCGTGTATAAAATTACGGATTCACACGCGACGCGGTACAATCCCGCATCTGCATCCCTGCGCGCATGTTGCAATACCTCAACACAGGTCACCGAGGGCATAAGGGAGATTAAAACAGACAATGTAAAAAATACAATTGCACTACTAAAATTTCGAGGAATAACAGGTTACAGCGTATCATGGAATTTCTCGGCGTTGCGACTTTTCAATAAAAAGAATTTACCGGTCGTCAGTTTATCTCTTTATCGTAGCACGAACAGAACGGCGTAACAAGCCGGACAAAACCGGGCCCCGATATCTGCCGGAGTTAACCAACCCCCGCCGGCTTGTGAGCGCGCGTGCAACCCTAATGACGGCAATTTTATCGCGCTGTCGTGTAAAGAGCCGGGGTGTAGTACGCGCGGAGGAAGCGCGCGCGATGCTATCCCGGCGTGCTCGAACTTCTCGTTGAAGTCACGCGATCAGATAAACTCGAAGGATTAACCGTTAAACCGCCGGTGTAAACGGGGCGCGAAGAGCCAGAGTGAAAAGAGCGTGCGCTGTCTAGAGAGCGGAGAGAGGGTGACCCGGTAGATTTAAGGACGCTCCCTCTCGCGCGCGAGGGGTTGGGAGGGGGGACGAGGACCGGTGAGCTACGGAATGTACGAGGACAGCGGCGGCATGTTGGCGCGTCATGTCGAGAGCCGAAAGTCCGCGAAACAATATCCGAGCTTTCCATCCACCCTCTCCGCGCCCCTCCCCCCTCCGCCCCGCCTGACCGCCTCGTGCCAGTTTTTCGTGTCCTCTTTTCCGTCGTTCTTCCGGGGATGTTCTTGTCACAGATTGCGCGCGGTCGGGATTATGGATTTACTTTGATAAATGAGGACTCGATATCCGAGGCGTAACTCTGGGATGAAGATCGCGTTGCTTTAAATTATAAGTCTGCGGGTTTGATTTCTCCTGTGAGATAATATTATACAGGAGTATCTTCGATATTTGAAACTCTCTTACCGTATCCCGTGGCGCAATTTAAAGGATGAGTCGATGATATTAGATGATCTCAGCACTATTTTCATAATAAAAATTTAATTACGGATTTCTAATAATTTAAAACATTAGACGTGCAGCGTAACTCTCAAAGTTTCAACTTATTGCAGAAGAAAATCAAAGATATTATTTTTTCGCTAAAAAAAAAAAAAGAGAAAACGGCGCGGTATTTCTAAAAAAAAGTACCATTGCGCGCTAATGTAATTTCGAAAACTGTTCAAAGCTTTTCAAGTATCGCTTGCGTTTCCAATTATGCTTTCTTCTAAATCGACTAAATCAAGCGATACGAGTTGCCGGGCCGTCAAAAAAGCGTTGCGAAACAATAGCGAAGATCGTCAGGGCATCACGTCTTCAGTTAAAAGACCGTGAAACAATATCTAACCTGGCCACCAGCCCGGCGTTATCTCTCTTCTTGCTCCCCGTCATCCCAGCCCCCGCGTACTCCCGTGTCTCGTATTAGTTATCGTTTATATCAGCCGGCCAGACAAAACGCGCCGGCCGGAATTGGGTGAGCCATCTGTTGCCAGACATGATCGATAAAAGTCTGCCAAGTGTTATCAGTGCTAAACTGCTATTTAGACGGGCTGCCGCACCCTCTCTTCCACTTCTACTTCTTCTTATAGTTCTTCTAACCGCCGGTCTACCGCAACCTGTCTCTTCGTTCACAGCAGCTGTATACGGGGTGTCGCGGACTTACCGAGATAAATTTTACTCTCCACGGAATTGTTTAACTGCTGCGAGATCGATTTTTTGCAAGAAAATCTCAGGCGGGACGCAATTGTGAAAAATGTTTTCGTACTGCGAAAGAAAAGGTCTCCACGCGTTCAAAATTCAAGTATAATAATCGCGAATTTTCTACGCAGAGCAAAGATGAAATTTTTGCGCAGAGAATTTACGTCATATCCGAATTAAATTCATTAGCAATATTGCTGAGTGGAGTTGACCGAGCAAAAGGAAAATTAGGATGGAAATTGCGCCTCGCTGTACGGTTTGAGCGTCCCGTAATGAGTAAGTAGCAAAATGGCTAGTAGAGAGCACACCTAATTCAATATCATTGAAACACGATCTTGTCAATTAGCTCTGTGATTTCGGTATTTAGTTATAGCTTCGGAGCTATATAATCAATATAGGAGTTAGACATTCTAACGTTACACGAATCCGATTACGTTAATATAATTCCGCTCAAATGACAGGACATCTCAACATTTAACATTTAATCTAATGTCACCAATTACTTTCGCCGACTGAATCGATTTAGAACACACATAGGTTTTCTGTAACGATTTTTTTTCAAATAACCGAACGAAATGTTATATTTAGAAAGAGCAATAAAAGCAGTAACTATGGAGTTCTCGATAATGCTTAATATAAATTTAATGTTTAAAAGAGAATTTAATCATGTGAGAATTATGTATAAGCTGCAGCGCGTCAAACTAACACAGAAAATTACCGTCGATTATTTCCTAAAGTAAATCGTATACCGATTGATCTCCTAACATGCGAGAGATAATGGTGTCTCATATCGTTGTATCCCTTCGGCCTCCTCCTCCCTCCCGCAACATCACGTTTCCTGCTATCACGTATCGACTTGCTCATCATTCGCTCGTTGAATATCAATGGAACGTGCCGCGGATATTAAGCACCGCTGAAAAATACGCGAGAGATGTCAACGACAAGGATGTATTCAGGGGAAATTCGTGTGATAAATACTGAAAAAAATATATCTCACTCTGAAAAAAGGAATTTTTGGAGATAAAAGAAAAAAGAAAGGAAAGGAGAACCGTGGGAGAGTCGATTTGTTTTCCATTGCGCGCGACACAATGGCATCGCGCGAAATTCCAAAAAAGAATTCTCACACTTCACTTTTATTCGCCTCGCGTGTGTCGAATGACGTCGAGGGTAAAAACACCGCGCGCGCGATACCATCCATCGAGGTTCTGCACATGCGGAAAAAAATGATATCTACTCACGGTGGATCGCGCCGACTACTGGCTGACCACAGTTGAAATAATGTTTCGACGAGCGTGCCTTGAATTCGGTAGCGAAGAAACTGCAAGCTTGGCGGCTCTCATTGCACGTGCGTAACAGAGAAGTATCGACAACTCTAACGTTCACCAACATCGACTCGACAACTTGTTGTAAAAGACCGTTTAATCCTCGCGCGTTATTTAACTCTCTCGTTCTCTAAGTACAGCAACTTGTTTAAAGCAGACTTAAAAACAAAAATAAAAGGGACTTTAAAGAAGAATAAAAATACAGGGTTTAAGTTTTCCAACTTCTAAATAATTGGAAGAATTCCAGCATACATAATATATTCTATATTATAATAGGATAATTAACGTCATTTCAGAAAAATAATAAAATTCTTCTCTTCTTATTATGTTACAGATATGGAGCTACCCAAACATCCCAAAAAGGGCGGCGACCGGCGATCAGAGGACGACGCGGGCGACTCGATTGGTGATCGCGATCATAGATTGAACCACGCGCATCAAGGATCCCTGAGGGAAACAGGATCGACCCTGGAACCAGTCTTCGACGCGGACGACAATTCGGCGTCCACAACGTCGGCAGACAACATGCCGCCGGCGACGATCGGCATCATCCTGATCTTGCTGCACCACTTGGTCGCTTCGACGTAAGATAGACGTAACCTATTTGCCCTTAAACGCAAACTACGTTTACCACGAGCTCGATTCGCTAACCTAAGAAGAGACTGCGAGATAGCGACAGAATAGCTCCGTCGCCTCGCGTTCTCGGCAATCCACGACATATTATTGTCGAATCTCGGTATCGATATTATGTCAATCCTGACGGAAAATTAATCAGAACATTTTATACGGAGCGATTACTATGCGCTCCGTATTGCTGAATACGATACGTACGAAAATATAACAAAGCTCACTAAACCGTTGAACGAAATTCTGCTGCAGAAACCAGAAGGCAAATTGACACGGACATCTCGACTATCATTTTAACGTGATAATTTTTTACCGGTCCATTTTTTTTCAAATGAAAAAAAAACACAATTATATTTTTATCATTTGTTTTATTCGTGACAAATGACATTAAAATTATGTATGCGGAATCTCTAAACGTCAACTCTATGTGGTAATTAAATACTGCCAGCTTGCATTTCGGTGATAAAAAAAATGCATTTCATAAAATTCATGTGATATGTGAAAACGAATGCTAATAATAATGTCCATATTCACATATAGAAATAACGAAAACTTGGCAAGCTCAAAAAGCACCGAATTAACAAGCAACATGTTAAATTAAGTCGCAATGCGATACATATCACATAAACGGAACAAACCAACTAATAGCGCACGACGTTCAATATGGATGACTCTTTTATGTTTAAAGGAGATATTTATAGTTATAGGAGATATTTGAAGCATTTGGTGTTTTAGTTATCGAATGAATGAATATTTATTTACTTCAGTCACAAAAGGGACTTACAATTAGTACACTTTTTTCTTCATCCAGACATATCCATCCATCCTTCTTACTTTTTGGCATTAAAAAACCAAATCATTTGCCTCCCTATGTCATCGTACTTTTAATATCTTTCACAATTCTATTTTTTATCTTACATAAGCCTAAATCTTCTCTTTACCTATAAACTCATTTTTCATTCTTATCCTATACTTTCGCATTCTTCGTATATGATCTCCTAATTTACCTAAAATTCTATCGCAAATCTCCCATCCTTAGATTTTTTTAACTTTTCTCACCTTAGCAATCTAAGTCCTCGTCCATACACTTATCCTATATATTACAATCCTAACACCTCGTATCCTACTTTATCCTATTCTTTTTCGCTGCTCTTTACCGTCCGCATCCTTTAACGCATCAAAATCCTACCTTTCTACCTTAATTCCATTTCTCCTCCATTTTCCCTACCTCTATTTCCCTGCCTATCCTTCTAACTAGTCTGCCTCACTCTTGACTGTCCTACATTTTCATTTCTCTATAATTGCCAAAAATGCACGCAATTCTCTCCACACTCATACGCGTCCTCTAATCAAGTTCGCTGTTATATCGACTGCTTTCTTTTTAAGTAGCACAATCCGCGATACATTTGACACATTTTTTTTAAGACAAAAATCGACACACGTCACTTTCCATTTACAACTTTGTTCAAACTCAATAGACACTCTTCGACTTTTTTCGAGAGGAGAGTTGGAGTGTGTCTTATCCAACTGAATAATTATTAGAACACATCCGCAAATCCTCAACTCCCAACTCCTAGCTTCGTTTGACTGTACATAAAATATAAGGTTTGGTGTTAATCTGTGTTGATTTGTGTTTCTTATAAGGAAAGTAACCTTTTAGTTATCTTCATTTCTGTCATTTATGTAAGACGTAGGTACATGAAATCTATCATTTTACTTTTAGCAACAATTTAAATGCCAATAATTTTAATTAAGAAAATGAATTTATTCCTCTTTCGTGAAATTACAAACGTAATTTATCGGTCTTGTGTATTTATGACTTGTTAGTAAATTAATTTTAAACCTCAAAAAAAAATTGACCACCAAAAATACGTCCCAGGGAAATTGTTTTCATTATTATTTGCATTGTGACGACCGACATTATTTAAATTATAAATATCGCGACTTCTTTTTTATGCAACCTGTCCATATTTCGTACGGCATCGATCCAACGGGGCCGCTCTTCCACTCAATGCCCATGTAAATTAACAGCCAAGCCAATATCGACGAAATGTTAACGGCAGACCGAAGATCGTGAAATTTTGTTCGCGTCGTCATCGCGAGCTACGGTTACCGCGATTATCCGTCTACGGCTTAACGAGATATCTCGTTAAGCTGCCGCATCTCCGCGCCACACCAATGACATAATTATTAAATCGCCAGTCTTTTTTAACGCGCGTCCGAAACGTCAGATCACGGGCGAGGCGGTTTGCACACGAAATCAATTACACAAATGTCGTTCACGTCGAGTGGTCACCGGGGATATCGAAGGGGGAGGAAGCGCTCCCGGGAACGACTGCCGTGAGAAATCGCGCGTGTTTAATTAACGCGCGAATTTCCATCGAGCAAATTTCACATTAGACGCGATCGAGTGGAACGAGCTGCCACGCCGTAAGCAACGACGTCTGATCCAGCGCCGATTTTGCACGATCGAGAGAGGCGAAGTCTTTTCCGTTCGCGTGCGTGAGCTCGCAACGCGTACGCCTCGTATCCCCGGGAAATATAATTTCGCGTTGTGTACACTACTCGAATCTCTAAACAAGCACCAGCCGAAGGAGAATCCTTGAGAAATTTTACATCGCACTATAGTCAACGTTCGTTATTTCAACCCGCTTTAAAGACACTTTTGGGTTGTATATGTAAAAAGGGGATTATATTTTCTTTTATACTTCACGCAATAGTCCTCTATGTCACTTATGTTCGATATTTCTCTGGGAAAGAAATATTAGCGCGTATGACAGGACGGTAATTGGAATTTTTCTCATTAACATATTCACGCACCGCGAGCAATCGTACGGAAATATTTTTATCGGTAATTTCGTTATTAAATGTCCATACCGATCGATTCGTATGACAGAGACGCCTCTCTTTTCGACATCTAGACATTACTCAGACAGTTACGTCGTTTTAATTTCTTCAGCACGCAACACGAATTCGCGTGGTTTTATTCTTGATTTATTCTATCTTGAGAATATGAAAGTATTAAATTTGAATCCACATCGGTCGAGAATATCCTATCAAGCGAAAGAAAGCTTTCCATTCTTATGTCACGATAAGAATTTCATAAGAAATCGGAGAAGAAATACCGATATATGCTTCGAGCAAAGAGTAGAGAATAGAATTTTCTAGATAAAATGATGCTTTGTAAATAACTAATTGCCGAATCCCGTGATCGTCAGGATTCAAACCTTGGGCTAAATAAATATTCAATCAATATCACAAGAATCTTCGCGTATCATGAAATGGGAGTGCAAAACAATAGTAATAAATAAAATTGCTATATCACCTTGTAGCGACATTAAAAGCAAATATCGTTGAAATTGATTTTATTTTTGCAAAAATTGCAAGCTATTTGTATAAAAAAAAGACTTTCACAAGAATAATTTATTATATTACCCTTATCGTATAATCTTAAAGATCATACTTTCACTTTTCTTTTCGAGATCAATTTCTCTTATGTCTCAAATTAATATTAGAACTAATTTATAAACAATACTTACATATGTGGTTCATATGCATCCATGCAGATTTTCAGGAAATTCGCGATCCGCCGAAAATGCGACGGCTCGGTAAACGATTTTTGATATGTAATTTCGGCCCAGTTACAACGAGGCGCGCAGAAACGAAAACGAAAGTGAAAGATAATCACTCGTTCCAATTAAGAAAAACGTGCCAAATGTTCGCCTTCATTATTCTTTCCTTATATTTTAGAAATTCATCATACTTAAAACGGCTCATTATAAATATCGGTATTCCAAGGGTCCACACATCGCTTTTCTTAAGCTCCCGAGATTAATCTTAGATATTCATGTTGTTACCTCCATTCTCAGGCGGCTTTTCTATAAATGGCACCAAGCATCGATTCTGCTCGTTTTGAGTTGGCGACATTTACGGAGTTCTCAGACCTTGGAAATGTTCGTATGAAAAGAAGTAAGCGACGAAAGAGCGATCTATATCCATCTTTTTGTATAAATGTATATATATACTTTCAAATTAATATTTATTAATACATTAATAGTTAAATCTCAAGTTCCCCTGTAACCCTTTGGTTTGTTAAGTAGATTAAGATTCTATAACTTTACTGTAAATTACGCGGCACAAAAGGCTATTACATTCTCTAGGGACAACTTTAGAATCTTATTTCTTAGTTTTTGACATAAAGGCACTCAGGTCCTTCTACATAAAAGTCGTCCATTTAATGGGACAATGAATAATGTCGGTAGACAAAAAGGATGCGATGCTTTATAACGACAACACTTTTACTACCGCTCGTTGTCGACGGCGTTGTCAATTACGTTATCCGACAGTCGCGTTGTGGAATGGACGATTAACGCGTATGGAGGTTAAATATTTTATACTTGTGAAGTACGAAGAATAGCGCACGGTCTGCCAGTACATAAACCCGGTTTTCACAAAGGTATAATACCGTGTAACAAGGTAAAGTAGCTCGTTTCATGGTCCCTTCTTTACGTGACATTGAATTAAATATTGTATTTGTCATTATATCTTCTATTAATCCGCGTAATAAATATGATTATGCAGGAAAATTTGCAGTGTCACTGTAATAAAAACTAATAATCTGTTTTCTGGTCACACGTTTTGTATAAATGTATACGTATATACTCGTATATACTTTTAAATTAATATTTATTAATTCATTAATAGTTAAATCTCAAGAAGACGTTCTTCTTTTCAACCATAAATTATAATTTATAAGAAAGCTAGTATTACATTTGTAAAATCATTGTAAATCGATTGTAAATTTAGCTAATTTACGTTTCACTTGAATTCAGTTTGTTTAACTTATTTATTCACGTATTTCTGTTGAGCCTTAATCGTGAATATAAGCTCATGAATACGCGACTATCCGAGTGTTTTGTCATCAAAGCTTGAGAGGCTAATTTCTGTACAGCCATATTGTAATATCGATCGTCATGGTACAAGTTGAGGAGTGTTGCGATGTCGTGACAGCGGAAACAGTATCGGTTGTCATACTATCCTGATCGTGAATATATTTCATATTTAATGTCACGTGGAAATGGGTCAAATGCGTCAGTCGCCGCACGATCAAGGCGCAGCACAATTGTTTCGTTATTTATCCGCAACTGGGCCTCGTTACAATAGTCACAATAAGTGCGTGTATATGCCTGTTTTGCGTGCGTGCCTGCGTATGCTTGTACATGCGTGTATGTGTGCCGTGTGAGAGAAACATCGCGATGTCTAATTATTATTAATGGAAAGCGGGAAAACGTCTATGTGTAGATTGTGTAAATTACGGAATAGGGTTTATCGAATTGTTGATCGTAGGTGTGTTTATATATATACAAGGATTATATTATATATATAAATATATATATATATGAATATATATATAAATATATCTAAAGTGTAAGTCGAAGTAAGAAAAATAAGAATCAAATCGTAATTGAATCGGCCTTTGCGCGTTAGGGCGGATAAAACGAGCCTACACGTGGCTCAAAATCGACGAGTTCTGTTGATTGATCATTGTTGATTATCATTGTTATAACTGCCAACGCTTTTTAAAGATGAATCGACTACTCGTTACCCCGTAAATCATCCTTATCACGACGAAAACGACAAGAGAGGAGAAATAATCGAGATCATACTTACAGCATTACGTTGTGCAATATTATACTTATTATTCGACATAACGCGAAAACATTTCGGTTTTCAATAATTTCTAATATTTATTTAAGGTGGATTACTAAAACAATGCACAGACGGAGAACAACAAAATTAATGCTGCAAGAGTACTAATTTAATTTGACTCCTAGACGTATTAGATGTCAAGTTTTGAATGAATTTTTTAGTTTTACAAATTTGAAAGTTGAAGAGAAGATATTTAAGATATTAAATTATGTTAAGTTTAAAAAAAAAATTAAATTCTACATATATTTAACAAAATCTCGACTCAAATTAATTTCGATTCATACATTTTATACGTGACAACACATAAAATGTGTAAAGAAATACAGTATGAGAGAAAAATTGTTCCACTTTTTAAGACACGTTTAAAAATGTTTGCGCAAAAGCTAAGGCGACGCAAAGCAGCGACGCGCGCGGATTGCGTCGCGAGTTAACATATCATTTAATAATTCGGGCAATGGTTTCGTGATGTTTTACTTACATATCGGCGAATCTCCGTGCGCTTTGATCGTTCTCGTGGGTTTCCGATCGCTCGAATTCATCGCATCGGGCGTCGCGCGTACGGGAGCGCAATAAAAGTATCGATACATTCCACGCCTCTACTTAAATGGTTAAAGTAAAAAGTATCGGATGTCGAGCTAAGCGTGCTGAACAGTATCGATACCCGATATTCTTGAAAGCGTCGAATATCGATCCTTTTAAGCGTCCCCACGCATCATATCGCTCCGAGACAGTCCACATCGTCGTATCTGAAACAATGTAAAAAAAAAGTGCTTTTAGTACGATTAGAGTCGAGGCGGTAGAGAAAGAGAGAGCTCGTGCGCGCCGATTTTCCCTCGGAGCTCGATCGCGCTGACTCTTTTTAAGGACGAGAAAATTAATCGGCGATTCGAAAAGGACGGCTATAGCCTTTAAGAGGGACGTCTCAACGCTGTCCTCGTACGAGTGGCCTGACCTTAATATATTTTGCACTATGTATACATAGATATACAGAACGGCGACCTATCCTCCCCCAACGAATATAACCCCCTATTGTGAATACTACCGTCTTCGACCTATCCTTCTCCTCTTCCCCACCCCGCCCTTCCCAAATCCCTCGTCCTCCTTCGAAATGAAAAATGTTTAGTCAACGGCGGCGCATCGCACACTGTACAATAATCTCACGCGCGAGCATATGTTATATAAATACACGATATACGTACGATTAATGATATGCATACCTGTGCGTCGATGTAATTAATTACTGTCCCCCCCCTCTCCCCTGCCCCGTAATACGCCACCCTCCCCCAATGTATGAAATGCAACTTGTACCAAGCCAAGCCACGACTTATCGAAATATTGTCGCCAACGGAGGTATATAAATATTATATATATATAGATGAATAAAGAGACGATTAATGTACATTGTAGTCATTATCTTTATTCGATGTCTTACCTCTTAATTGCCAACTATTAATTTGCCTAAAATTTGCTGGGGATAAAAGTAAAGATTGTAATTTCTCGATAACCCCATGTTTACCTCTTTTAAGTTAACTAATTATACAACAATGAGAACTAATTCTACTTAATTGTACTTTATTGATTTTATGGACGACGGATCGATACGACGTATACTAAAGGAATTAATATCTCGCGCGAGGCTGTTATCCAGAAGATTTATAGAAGTAATCGATATCTCCCTGGGCGCGGGGAGAGAAGCAACGGCATTACTACGTCATTACAAGCACTAGGCAATGTGTTCATTACGTTATCGTTGATTACATGACGTTAATCGTGTAGGGAATAAATAATCCGTAGTCGTCAAGGGAACCATTTACCAGTCGATCAAAATTCCGCAGCACGTGGACGCGTATACGGATATACGCCGATGCGGTAGCCATATAAAGTGTATATGCCATACAATACGATTATGGCTGATAATTATTCGATTTAATGAGCTGCTAGAGATGCCAAAATAGCATTGCGCCGCATTATCGATACATTATTGTGGAGGAAAAAGGTGAATTATTTTGAAAGATAAATCTATCTTCCAGACGAAAGATAATTTCGACAATTTTAACAAATGATATGCTTAAGTGAAGTAAATTACGGATATGAAACTTACGGGTTTAATGCTTAATTAATACAATTATTTTATGACTTTTCACATTAACGCGTAACATTTATATCTTATTCTTAATATTCAAAATGAGGTAAGTATATGATTGGGAATTATATCGCTTGAGAAATGAACCTGTCACCTGAATAGGTAACTATATATAATATCAAATAAGATTGATATCTTTGTAGAAGTAATACCTAAATTCATAAGAAGTGTAAAATTATATAATTGACCTAAATGTCGTATTATACGATTGAAAGTGAAATATGATAGCCAAAGATTTCATTTTCCTCATAATATAGTAATTAAATTATGATGTTGCGTACAACGTTATTATTGATTACGAGGAGAGGACTACCTTTTGATTATAATACACATCGGCGTAGTGGAACTTTTAATTGTACAAACAATTTATATCACAGAGATGCTAATATCAACTCGCGCACGCATACTCGCGCACGTCCGGCGTATTCAATTTCGATCGGGATTACAATTTCGAATATGACTCTCGTAATTGCGGGGACTAATTAATGACTATTATGAGAATTAATTGGAACGTGACTCCGTGTCGCATATTTTAATGCAGACGATTACACGAGCGTTAGCGAATCGCAAAAAATTCATACTTCCTGTATACTGCACAAATAAAAAGACACTTTCATACAAGAGACAATAATAATAAAACAAAAAAACAACAATGTTGAAATTATAATGTTCATTTGCTAATTGTTATATGTTTTGCTTTACTTCATTTTAATTAATTAATACAAAAATTATTTTATATATTTTTGTAGCAACTTGACTTATATTTATATATATTAGTTATTTCATTCAACAATACTCATAATATTTTATAAGTCCGAAATTAATTCGGCGCGTTTAAAAATGATTATTCACATAGAAAAATTATCAAGTGCCAAGATCCAGCTTTGAGTATGGAAGACGCTCTCAAATTTAATTATTCACTTATGTGATCTATTTTCAATTATTATTGTTACAATATTTTCTTTTATATTTAAATATGGATTAGAATATGCATAACAAACAATATTTTATTTTTTAATTTTCTTAATTTACATTTACACTGTCACTTAACTCAATCTTTACTACATCATGATTATATTTATTTTCTTATTCTAATTGCAAGTTAAAATAAAAAACAAATTTTGTAAATTTAATAAAAGTTTTATAAATTCTTGCTTAGAAATATCTATTTGGTCTTTTTCACTAGATACACTAGAGATAAATCATTATTCAGACGTTATTACAAATTATATTAATTATAATTATCTAAAAGATCAATTTCTATAAATAATCATTGTTGCAAAGAAATAAAAAAAGTGTCGCAAATAACTAATGGAAGAAATTAAAACATTTTCTCATTCTTGATCCTGGGACGGGTTAATGTAGTTCAAAATGAAGAGCACGAGTGTAATGCGAGGCGGGCAACAGATCGTTCGCTCGTTACATCCGAGCGAGCTTTCGAGCGAGCTTTCGAGCTTAGCGCGCAATGACCAAGTAAATTGCAGGTACAGCGTACCTGCGGGCCCTCGATGATTATTCAATTTAATGAGCTATTGTAGACGCCCTCTGGAACGTGACGTTTACACCGCAACCGGTTTCCGTGCCGCGAACGATTGGCCGTTCATGCTCAACGAGTTCGCGGATCGCGCTTCTCTCCTCCTTCCTGTCAATCCCGTTTCTCGCTTCTGCGAGCACGCAGGATACGCAGAAGAGCGAAATCCGCGTGCATACGCGCGCTTAGCGCTCGCATGCACTCGCGGATTTGCGGCGCGGCACCTCAAGCCGGAATTTCGATGCCGTGACGAGCGCGCAGCGCGAACCCATTGATAATTAGTAGACACTTCGAGGCGAATTAATCCACGACGAAACGACGAGCTCCGCGCGGCCGGTCATTAATTAAGGACGACGAGCTCCGCGGGAACGATAAATCTACTCGGCATTCATTACAGCGGGGATACGTGCGCGTATGCGAGATACAAGGGCTTACGCTTCTCGGCAAAAATTCGCCGCGAAACCGTCCAATTTGTAGGAACTTTTTAGTTTGCAACTTTAAGTATCTTGATAATGAGGTCCCTAGCTAAGTTACCGTTTAAGCGAGGTCCACTACAAATTAATTGAACAACAAACTTTTGTTACCAAACACTTTTAATGCTTAAGTCTATAAAATCTCTTAAGCTTCGATATTAAATACCTCGCCAATTAAACCACTCTGTAAACTCCTCCTAAAACAATGTCCGATATATTTCTCTCTCGCTCTCTCTAACTTTTAGTTAGTGAAAAAGTGTCTTTTTACACTAAGCAATCCCTGAATATCTCGGAAATAGCGCGCACTTTAATTCATCGAAATTTGCACGGCTCTGAAACAGATTGACGTTCAATCACGTACATAATCAGACATGAGTCCGACGTGATAACCCAAGCTGTTTTCCAAGATACCGATTGGATCCCACCAAGGAATCGAAAGTACCCAGACAGCCGACGAGGGTGAGCCGCAGGATCTGCCTCTCTCCGGATACGTACATACTAGCCTCGTTTCGAGGCGAGTCACGAACGATCCGGATGGGCCGCAATTCGGACTCCTCCGAAAAGTCGGCAGAAAAAGGGTTGCCTCGTTAATCCAGATCAGCGAGAAAACGCCGAGAAGGGTGACCGTGGCGCGAAGGCAGAGTGCTGATAGTAAGGCGAATGCCAAAGAAAAGACGAAGAGGCAGGATCTTTCGAACGTCGATGATGGCGAACTCGACGCACGAAAGAGGGAGAGGGAGAGAGAACGAGAAGCGGGGAGAAGGGACGAGGGGGCAGATTCGAGAGGGTGGATACCAAGAGAGGATGAAATGGCAGGGAAAGGGCGGGCTGATATTGTAAGTGGCTGCGAATCCTTTATAACTGAGAGAGAACTCTCGCAGGCTGAGCGGGGCGAGCTTGGAATTTTTGATGTAGTAGCGGGCAGATATGAATATCGGAAAGTTTCCAAAGGAATTCCGCAGGGTCGCGAAGCGAACGGGGGTTGCGACGGGATCGAGAGTAGGCGAGGAACGGAGGAAGCCGGCGGCGGCGGGCGGAGATGATGCTGCACACGCTGCTGCGCCTGGAACACAGCGGCAACTTTGAGAAATTGCTGAGAAACCGATAAACTTCGCAGCGGACAAACAACGATTTGAACGGATACACGGATTTCGATATCAAAGCGATGCCACGCACTACTGTGCATCGCTTTGGATCGCCGAGATGAAGTTCTACTCAATCTCGAGATTGCAGTTAAATCTTGCGCTATTAGCGTTATAAAAAAATAACAAGCATAATTATTATTGATGATTACGTTGTTAACAGATTTGTATATTTAAACTATAAAGTTTTGTTTATACAAGATTACTATATATATATTCTTAGATTTAAATATTGCCATAAAATAATGCACATTTACATAAAATCAGAAAAATTAATTGCATAAATTTTTAATTGTTTAAATAAGCAAATTCTTTAAATATTTTCTAAAAATAATCACAAATAAATGCGTCATTTTTAAATCATTAAATAATGAATAGGTTGATGGATAAGTTGATAACTAAATTAGTTTTACATTAATTAATATATGCGTTAGATCTCATCTTTAAATTTATAATTAATGGAATTCAGATGACCTATATGAATTCACAGCATAATGTAGGTAAATAGCATTATTAACTTCAATGCTTTTCTAAAAAAGATCGTTTTGTGTAAACGTTTATATCGTTTACTGAATCGATTTCGGCATCCAAACTATGTTTATATTAAACTTTTGCATTTCGATAATCTTTCTATCAGAAATATTCAATCATTATTTTGCAAATAATTCCGCGCAATATATTATCATTCTCGCGCAGATATAGGTACCAGACGCTCTTCAAATACTTTATCGGTATATTGAGGAAGTTGCCCCTAAGGATGTAATCAACTCTTATCGATTGTATTCGTGCGCGCATCGACGGAATAAAGGAAAACTTTGACGCCGTCAATTATGCGTGTAAGCCGGTATTGTTTTAAGCATATTCCTGCAAGCGAAGCTCTTGCCAAACAGTCTCAAACTTGACGCTAATGACCAGTAACAAAACTACAAGGAGGTAGAAAATAATCGAATATTTAATTCTTAATTTCTACTCTGTTGTAAAACTAATATTATAATTCTGAATTATATGAATTAAAAATTCTGATAAATAAAGATTGGAGCAATATTATTGATAAAGTAGGAGAAAAAACGTGTCTTCTTTTTTTAATAATCGTTAAAAGTTTGATATTCGCAAATATTTTGTTATAAAGATATGCGTATCTGAATCAATAAATTCCTCGTCGGGTAAATATGTTGTGTAAAGAGGACCACCAATATAGATTGCAGACATAGTTCAACGTCCTATATGTTCCGAACCGAGCAAGAGGCCGTGTCTATCGATATCATTGTAAATGGATATCCATAGAGACGATCGCATCAAAGATGACCCGGACACGAAGTAATTTTCCGGAATTCAAGCTGACGTACAGGCTCAGAGTGTATGGGCGATTCCTTTAAAGGTACACGACTGCTCCGGTGCAAATGGTACTTTTAGAACTTATTTGCACGCGACTAATTGACGTTGAAATCGATGCAAAATTAGCACACGTTAAATATAAAGTTGTTATTCTATTCATATTGACAACTGTAATTTTTTCTTCATATATTATAAGAATAATTTTCTGTAAATTTCATTTCTCTAAATATAGATCTGAGTGTCATCAGAAAAGTGAAACTTTTACAGACAGATGTCATCTATCAACTTGTCTATTATCGAACTGAACTTTTAGTTTTCCTACTCCATGAAAATATGTCTTATATCATTCCAAATTATATCTTCTATTTGCTCTCAACATTCACACACACTCACACAATTATACATTAAACGAGTAAAATATCATTTTGAAAACAGAAGTAGAATAGTTACTTTATCAATCATTCCTAGCTTCAGTTTGCAGTATCAAGCTGGAATTACATTTGTCGTACGACAAAGCATTTCAAGTCTATTGATTAGCTGCAAGAAAGAGAAATTGTCGGATCTCTCTATCCTATAGCCAATCAATATGCTTGAAATCTTTGTCGTACGACAAATAAAGTCGTACCCTCAGAAACATTTGTGACGAGTGAGAAATGATAAATTTAAAAACAAAAAAATAATGACATTTATTCGCGTTGCTTGGCTGAGCTAAAGTTGAATTCGTTCTCTTCTTTTTCTACGAAAAGGTTAAACTGAAAATTTTTTCGCTATTTCAATGCTCGGGATCTCGCTTGTTTCCTGTAGAACGGATCCACATCACTCATCGTTATAAACTCAAGCATCGGATATTGTACGACCCAGCGGCCGCCGCGGTGGCGCAACCGCGCGCGTGTATAATTGCACGCGACGTCGATGCTTAGTGCAGAATAATTCCGGCTTCATATCTCGCGTTCCCGCTTCCTCTCGCGTCCAGCGGCAACGTTGATGAAACTTTTTATATTTCATCTAACGGTCTGCAATAAGGGACCGTGTAGTTTACAGTGATGTATCGTATCTATGTGTACAAGTTTCCATGTTGTCGCATGCAACAATACTGAGCAAAAATTATTTAGATATAGTCAGTAATATTCAGACAATAAAAAATGATGAATAGCTATATATGAAGCTATATATAGCAGTATTGTATAATGAGATATTATAGATAGAAAGAGAAAGGAAGAGAGAAAAAGTTAAATATGAGCAGATGTGTCAGAATATAATCATCGCGCGCGCAATCGAATATATAATTATAGAATAGTTTATTAATATATGTATAATTAATAAAATAGTTTTAGTATCAATTTAATAAAAATAACACAAATGTGTGTTTGTGCGCGCAAAATAAAATATTACGGATAGAAAGAAGTAGAATATTTCAGCATGCAGATTAGAATATAACATAACGGAGAAGAAGCTTTGTGTAATTCCAGTGGAGAATAATAAATTCCATTCATATGATTGAAATAAAAAGCGAAAGATCTCTTCAAAAGATTACTTGCTATACGATATCGAAGTAAGACTCGGGTAACCGATTTTACATTACCGGGACCGCCGCTAATCCCAGACGTAGATTATGTGACTATAAGATTATACAGTTATCGTAATTCATTTTTAATATTTATTCCGCACTCATGATCTGTGATCTGTTCCGTATGCTAAGCGCGGAGTTCGGTATTTATCGGCACGGCGCAAGGTTGTTGCAGGTATTACGGGCACGGTGCACGTACTACTACCTGAAGAGCTCGGGTAAGGTAAAGAGGAGCGAAGCGAGCTCCGCGCTCTATCGCGAATCTTACCGCGCGTGTAAACTCATAAAGCGTGAAGCACAGTAACCAGACCGGCGTCGTGATGTACCTTAAGACCTCGCACAGTAAAGGATAATATCGTCTCGCGCGGCTTCGTTTTTACATCCCCGACTCGCGTCTCGAATAATTGTCGATCTTCGAACCGAACCTAGTTGAGTCTCTTAATTTGAAAAAAAAAATTATGATTAACGTCGAGCAAATCTAGAAACTATATCTTGTCGTTGGGGATAAAACGGGTACTCGTGAGATAACCTCATGTATCCACGATCTGATACCCGTCCCATACATTGAAATAGCTTTCAATCAACCGGTTCGTCATGCTAAACGCGTCCCATGCGTTGTGATGCATCATCGATACGAAAGGCGGCGCTCGCTGATTACAGCCGCGTTTCGAATTTCTGGTTGGGAAGTGGTGGAGAGGAGGTGGACGGCGATAGTGGGATACATATTATGCAAATATGTTTGCGCTACCTCACGTCGCGAAATAATGTCGACGGCCGCTGGACGGCGGTCAGCCTAGTGGCCGAGTGCCGATAGCGTTATTATATTATTTCGCTAATGTTATTGCTGTGTGTTATGTGCGGAGCCCAATTAATATAATGCGGACGGGCGGACCGCCGTTTGATCGGATTTGCGCGGGCCTTTGATGCGGCATCCAGCCTGAAATCGACCGCTCGATGATAAAATTGATTAATGTCGCTGTCCTGTCCCGGCGACGGCCGGAGTGACTCGGGTCTCGTCACACGCGCAAAGGACGGCATCGCTGCAGAACGGAAAAGCGACGTAGCGGTGAAGGGCGTCTTGCAAATGTAAAATCTAATTTTCACAAAGTGCTGTAATTCCAGCGAGAAAAATAGCGCGGGTAAAAGCACAATATTATCATTATTACACTTTCGTCCCAATTTCCAATTTCCGCACGCGAGCACACGGCGGCGGCGGCGGCAGCGGTGAATTTGTTCGGGGAAAATGTCAACACTTGGCTACCAAAAGCGCAAAGTCGAAGAAATCGTTTTCGATAGTGAGTTCCGAGCGACTCGCAAACTCCCCGGGAAGGAATGCCTCCTATAAGTGGGACCCGTAAAAGGACGTAAAAATCCGCGCCGGAAGTTCGTTTGTTTCCGAAGTGAAGCGGAGGGAAATATTCTCCCGCGTCCGCGGACTTCCCTCCGACGGCGCAAACTTCAGAGATCGAACACGTCAAACTTTGAATAACGAACCGGCTGCTAATGAGCGCCCGTTCATTGTGCCCGGAATGCGTTACCCGCGCGCGCAGATCCCTGGGCGATATTAAATATTTGATCAATATCCCGATCGCGGCGCATTGGCAGCGTCGCCGTCGCTCCGCCTGCGCGATCGGTTATCCGATTACTTTGCAATCGGTTTTATCCGCAAATGGAATCGAAGATCGCCGCGGCAAGTCGGCGATTAAAAGCTCGTTCGCTCGTGCGTGCGAACGTATTAAAGCTCGCAAACCGATAAGCGAGCCTCGCGCTCCGTCGGTTGTCTTTTAATTAACAAGTCGGTGTTCTACTCGCAAAAAGCGCTGGCGCGAGTGTGCTTTTTCGTTGGCATGATGTTCCGTTTTATTACGTACGTTCAATTGTTCTATATGAATTTACTAATTTAATTCTAATTGGATGCGATCTCGTGTCCTCCTTCGTTCTTCTTAAGTCGAAATTACTTTCCGTAATCAAGTCTTATGAAATAAATTTCCGCTTAAATATGACTTAATAAAGCTATTTATTGACATCTGGTGTAAATGAAACGATGCGTATATACATATAACTAGAGAAAGACGGGCTATTAAGTTAAGTACTAATAATTTGAATCGTACCTGCACAACTTTTAAATCTGAAATCCAATAGTCGTCGCTAACAATCATAATTCAAATACGTCCGCCAAGCGCGAAAAAGTCCTAGAGGCTAAGTTCTTAACGAGCATTTCTTAATGATCTTAAAATCGCGTACATTTGATGGAATATAATTGCGCGTCATGGTATTTCACCGAGAATCCCTTTTTTCGCCGCTTCCTCGATTCTTTCTCCTCGATTCTGACTCGCCGCGTGACTCGCGATTAGCATTCGCGGCGTGTCCACAGCGGCGTGCGACCGTTCGCTCTTGTCTCTCGTCGCTTATATAATCCGCCTCTTACTCATTCATGGCAAACGATGCCTGCCGGAGAACGACGCGACGTCGCCGTCGCAGATCGGAGTGCGACAAGTAGCCGGGAAGAGAGCGCGTTAGCGGCAAGAGCGACAGAGACGAGATCCGCGCGCGGCGCGGATGGGTGTGTGCGGGTTTTAATTATTTCTACGAGATGAGATTTCGCCACGGCGACTAGTATTGAGCGTTAGTCCGGTGTAAATTCCGGGATCCCGGGCTAATCGGCATAATTCCACGGAATCCGTAATGGACTTTGGGAATGGGCGCTGGGTAGGACACTGGACCCGGCAACGTCCACCCTGCCTCTGCAACCAATCCCCTCCTGACAGAGTGCCGTTTTATCCATCGAGTATCTGTGCGCACGGTATTTATGTAGTGCGATGTAAGCTTTACATAGATTTGACAAAAATTTTATAATCGCACAGAAAGCGTCCCAAAGTGCAAAGAAAAAATACGAAGAAAACACGAGTCAACATCAAATATATTAGACATTAAATAATTAGATATATTAGCTAATTAATCTCAATATTATTTAATTTTATATATTATTGTACGATGAATAATTTATTTTAACACTATTAAGAATTTCAATCGTTCTCTGTAAAAAAAAGTCAAATTTTTAATACGTAATGTAAATAAATTATTTGATGAAAATCTTAAAATAGCCTTAATTCTTTCTTTGACATCTCTTATTTCATCTCATCACCGTGTTCCTTTCTTCATCTTTTCGATACCCTTTGTGCATGTATCTATGTATAGCGTATCCCTCCCTCCCCTCTTTCTCTATTCGTTCCACATGGCAAATTAGATCTTCTCGCTATCCGCTGACCAACTGTAAAGAGCTTAATGCAATAGATTCGCCGACTGTCCAGAAAATCTGACCAAGCGCAATCGAGTTTCGGCCGTTATATCTCGCCGCGAACTCCTTCGTACATTGTAAACCGCTCGGTGCATATTGGCAATGAAAAGAGAAATACCGAGTAGCTACACGCTCAGGATAGTTTACTTACGAAAAAAAGTTTTATGAGAGCCAAATCTTATCGACAAAATTGATTGCTCTACTCTATTTATAATTAATAAAAATAAATTATAATAAATTGTAATATATATAAATTTAATAATTTAAAAAAAATAAAAAAATATTTTACTGTGTAAAAAATAAACTAATTATATTTCTCCCTTTTAAGATAAATCAATAACTTTATTAATCAATAAATTAAAGGTCATTAATTTATTATTTTGTTAGCGTAATTCAATTTTTGTTCGAAAATAAATACAATTGTTAGCAAAACTTATTATTAGCGAAAAAGTCCATTTATAAACGTGTTTAAATTAATCCTTATTAAATTTCTTTATGCTAACTTTCAATATGACGGAGAACTATTGTTAATTAAGCAAACTGGATATAATATGATATATAGAATTTGATCATATTCCACGGCTGACAAATCATTTGTGCTATGCTTATTGGCATTGATCAGTGAATACGACGTATTATCGCGGATATAGCGCGAAACGGTTAACCCCTCTCTCTTGTTTACCCACTAAGCCAATTCGAGTCATTCAATCAATCTACCTCTCGCTCATTTTTAAAAATTAGATATTAATCGATTATTTACTACGGAATATACAGAATCGTTATTAATGTATGATACGTCATTCAAATGTTGTTTTATTATCATTTTCTAAAGATATTATGCAACTATATTACACATTACAAAGAATTAATAAATTAATAAATGAGCTTTTAACTTTTATGGAGATGTCGCTTAAATAAATAATTTATATATTATTGATTACTATATATGTATAGTAATTAGGACGCTCAAGTTTAAAGGTATTCATTGATTAAGTTGTAATAATCTCATCTTCGCCAAAATGTCAATCAGACTGTTCGTTAAGAAAATAAACATAGTAAATTTTTGTGAAATCGTAAACAATTTTAAAGTAACTTTAACTTTCTTATTCAAACATTATAAATGTTAGCTTTTTTAAGATTGTAAGACTTAATCTAAAATCTTTATCATATGCATCTTTGCCATTCTGCGAATCCATTGAAAATTGAAACGTGAATTATACGAATCTGGATTGAAGTGTCCAAGAATGATTTGATGGAACACCTGATTTCGATAAAGCGATGCCTATATCTCTAATGTCCCATTAACTATATGCACGATTACAGGGGATTACATGCAGGATGCATGGAGAGGGAGAGCGATATCCCGCGAATAATTTGATGTCGCATTACTACCATTCCACCTGCGCGTCCCTCGTGGTTGGATTGCTACAGGCAGGTAACAGATGGCCTGTGCTCTAAAATATTTTATATATACACATACACATATACATATGTATACATATAGCTATATGTAGCCAAAAAATACAAAAATGATTTCAATTAAAAAACTCGATTCAAGGAATAAATTTAAACTTTTACGTGGACTTTACGGTATTGTTAAATGTTTCTCGCAGTGGGTAAAAAATGTTTACGAGTAAATAAATATAATCTGAACTTTTACGTCCGCCGGGCGTGTTTGCGAGCGAGACGTTTCCAAACAGATAGGCGGGTGCACCGCAAGGAAGGAGCACGAGAGAGAAAGACGGAGACTTGGACAAGCAGCCGACTTGGACAGTTCGACCGGTGGCGTTCAATGCTAATGAAATTCCGTCGGTCGCTTTCATAGATTGTGCAGTCGGCCGAAGCGACTGCCGGTTTGGCATGAGCGCGGACGTCAATGAATGGTCGCGCCGGGACTATCGGAATAAACGGTAAAACTCGAGAATGACACGTGCGCGCGCGAAGGAGCAAGAATTAATAGCGGAAATTTAATTGTCTTATTTAACCCTTAATGCTAAAATAATGTAAAAAACGTATTTTCTATAACTATATAAAACAAATGTTTACGACATTCTGTACGTATTTTGTAAAATTAGGTTATCTGATTTTATTAGCAACTATATTATAATAATATTTTTTTATAATATTTATAATACAACTATAATACTTATTTATAAAGTATTTTCTTTTCTTTTTGTACTTTTATAAGATCTTGAAATTGTCTATAAAAAAGAAATAGAGAATAATTGTTAGGGGTCGGTTCAATAATTAGCAAAAAGAAAAAAAATAACGATTGAATACAAACGCTTTCACGAGATTTTCAAAGAACGAGGAGAAAGAGTACAGAATGATGTAGATTTCACGGAATTTTCCCACGGAAACGTAATTCTGATAACTCGAGTTTGCTCGCGAGGATGTCGTGCAAATTGCGGAAGTTAATGAAAGAGATCGATGATATATATGTACGGGGAGTCAATGGAGAAGCGGAGAGAGCGCAATCCGATCGACAACCGAGTCGAACTTTTAACCGGATAAATGAAAGGAACTGACGGAAAGAATCGTAGGATTTAATAAACATTCCCGGATGGTAATCGGCCGCCGGCAGTAGCCAGCTCTCTCTCTCTCTCTCTCTCTTTCTTTCCTTTCCCCTCCTCTGTCTTTCTCACCCTCTTCCCCTCTCTCTGTTCCGCGAACGATTTCCCCAGCGAACTCAGATTCCAGGGTAGATTAAACCCGCCGGAGATATGCCGCCGCCGTCGTCGATAAGTGGCTTTAACTTTCAGAAGCTGTTCATAGTTCAGTGCGTACGTAATGAAGATTCGCAAGAAAGTCGAGGTGGGAGCGAAATCACGGTGGACGAAGTCACGGCGACGCGTTCGGGGATAATAAAAGTTCTAGCGCCCGCGGACGGGGGATCGGATCAATTATATTATACGATCTTATTAGTTCGCAGCGTGCCCCCATACATGCATCGATTACACTTACGTTAGAGAAAGCGTAACAGTTGATTCTTCGACTTCCAGATTGCTTATTATACTTGCGGTATACAGTTTCGTTATATATATTTACATAGCTTATTACACATTTTTGAATAATTGCTATGCAGTTCGAAACTCTTTAAATTAAGTTAATATTAAATAGTTTGTTACATTTTCGCATAACTGCTCGACATATAATCAGTTTTATAGCCGCAGGATTGGTTTCGCGTAATGCTGGCCAACCATGCTGGAAAATGAGATATTTTGATGCGCATAATTATTCATTGTGTCGGGTTTTCAGATAAATTCAAGCAGTCTTGAATCTTATTCATTATATTACCTGTGCTATATTCTCTCCCAGTCGAAATGGAACGTTAATGTATATGTTTTACGCTAAATTTTCAGGAGATACCGAGAGAAAATACAGAAAAGAAAAATATGTTAATGCTATTAATAAGAGATTAATTCTTTTCCGATACGTATAACTTGGATAATAAACTATACTTCAGTTGTAAATTTTACCTATTGCTATTTGAAATTAACGCACGTACGTTTTGCGTCGATTAAACCAACAGAACGATTGTCGCGATAGGCGTTACGGCCGCCCTTTATGTCGCAAGCCATTTGACATTGCCACAGAGAACCATTAGCCACGACGTTGCGCACGATTTCGACAATCTTGGGCCCGTTCGCCTTCCTCTTGTAAAGGCCTTTGTAGACCAATCGTGTATCCTATGACGGGAAACTACAGGCGGATATAGACAGAGAGGGGGAAGAGAGAGAGAGAGAGAGAGAGAGAGAGAGAGAGAGAGAGAGAGAGAGAGAGAGAGACGCAGA
>NW_012026816.1:1527067-1529954 GCF_000956235.1 Wasmannia auropunctata
ATTAAATAAGCTTAAAATACTTTTCATTGTTATCGATATTTCGCTAAGACTCTGTGCACTCGTTATTTATTATCGGACCTAAGATATAGCCACGCTCGCGCTTCCAGCTTCGCGTGTTCTCCGCGTTTCTAATTAACAACGCGATTAACCGTCCTTCACGTTCGCCAGCCCGCGAAAGCCCGCGGCCGATGGCAACACACCGGGTACACAATGCGTGTCGCGGTAAACTACTAATATACACACAGTCGTGCATCGCGCGCAAGCCACAATACAACTATTGTGGCCGACCGGAACAAAACGGAAACTCGGCGGTGTCTTATTTAATTTTCGACAGCGCGGCGAGAGCGGTCCTTTGTGCCTTGGCGCACACAGAAATTATTCCTGACGGGACGAAGCCCGCCGCGCGGAAATTAATTAATTCCACGGAGCACTTTGACGGGAGGAGAGGGAGGAGGTGCGTACACGCGCGGCGACGCCGCGTGTTTACGGCGATGCCTGGGTGAACGAGAGCGCGAGATTGTCGACGAGGGAGGGAACCTGGTCCCCGTAAAGTTGACGGAAATTCATCGCTCTGGGAGACCGCGACGATTGTACTCTCGTTTACCGTTGCCGTCCGTTGCGAGACGTCCGCCGCGGAAATGCGAACATGTAATTCCGTATCACGTAATGCAAACAGACGGTCGCTTGTTAGCGAGAGATATACCGCCGCGCTGGTTGCGTCGCGTCGCGCGCACGTCCCGTACCGTCCCGTCCCGTTAAATACGACTGACAACGCGACCGAGTAATTAAGGTCTCTGGCCTACACTCCTGGCCGCTCTCCTAAATGGAACTGGAAAGTGAAGCGAGATACCCACGACGACAACGCCCGACGAACAAGCCGCGAGATCTTTGACGAAACTTTTCTCCGAAGAGAGTGGAAGAGCGACGGGAAACTTTCGCGGGATACGCGTCTGAGAACTTGGCGCGTCTGCTGGCGCAACGACGACGCCGCGACGACGGTACGAAGTTAAAATCGATAAGGATTAGATAAAGCAGAAACTCTCGGTGCGAGCGCGAGACAACAATGCAAAATATCAAACGCGATCTTTGACGCTTCGCGACGTAGCTTACGGAAACTTCATTTCAAGTTACTCTTGCATCTCGACAAGTTAGATTCCTCTTCAGACCGATATTAAATTACGAAACTTAATTTTTAACGGTTAGATAATAATTGGTCCATTTGCGGCACGCCGCGCCGTTATAAATCATGACAAATCCGATTTCGTTGGGATTATTCAGGCTAAAATAATATCCGTGTCTTCCTACTTCTGCCGACGATCGTAAAGAGGATGATGGAAATTAAATTCGTTGCGCGCAAAATAGCTACGGTTCGTTGATTATAATGTTTAAGGTAATAAAGTATCTTCGTACAAACCTGACGCAACCGAGTTAATTTGATATTAAACAGCATGCATAAGACAATAATTTTTCTCTGCGTATCGACTAAGGTCCAAGGAGAAAAAGAGAGAGAGAGAGAGAGAGAGAGAGAGAGAGAGAGAGAGAGAGAGAGAGTGAGAGACGCAGACATGCAACAATTGTTGTGTACGTATGTACATATAGGTATAGCCATGTCAGACATTTGCACGGTCACACAAGTCGGAGCGACAGCGCACGACGGGTCTTTGACATGTTCTCCGTTACAGCAAAATGTCCCCTTTGTACACACGCGGATATGACCGGCATTGCTGCACACCAGTCGGCGGAACGGTAATGGACCGCTTGGCGGCTTTGTAAAACAAATAAATCTTGGAAAGATGCAATTGTTAAGCGTCGCTTATTTGACGCTCAATCATTCGACGTTCGGAATGGCAATATACTCTCGATCGTCTTTCCTTTGACGTTCACTTTTAATTGAACGGCTTTTATGTAAAAGGGAGAGAGAGAAAGAGAGAGAGGGTAAATGTCCATGTTACTCCGCATTAGAGAAATATCCTCACTCAAAGCCGCAAATAAAACTTAACGGACTCTGTCTGCAATTGAGAATATGTAAAGCATTTAACATATTCATGATGTGAAAGTTATTTAATGTAATCAATGGGGAAGTTAGAGAATGTGAAATAGTAAATCTATTTGTTTACATGGAGATATATTTCGCAAAGCATCGTGCCGCGGCAACTTCCTCAAATTCGGTTTTGTATTTGAAATTCAAATTGCAGGCGTTATCGAATTTGCGCATGCCGTATCTATATAGATATATGTATATAACTTGGCGGATCTCAATTATAAAAATATTTGACCATAAATCTACGATATAATGGCAGAAGAGGGGAGAATTTCCGTTTCATTGCAATATCTCTGAAATATCGTTTGACAAATTTTTCGACGCCGAATCGAGCAACATAGCGATACACAACAGCGACGAATATACAAATCGCGCATTCATATCGAATAAACTGAAAGCAATTTTTATCGGCCGCGTAATCGATGGTCACCCTCGCCCGCTCGCGTTGATTACTTAATCCTTCACAAAGCCATAGCGATGACAATCGCGATAAATTTTCCTTCTCACCCAGAATTATTAATTTATGTACCTTGTACTGCTGCAATCTTTTTCATCACTATTATTTACGTCAAATGTCATTAACGTTTTATTTAAAAATTATGTTAAATATCGTAAATACCTTAAAATACGTAACTGTTTGTGTACTTTTTAATCGTAAAAGCGCAATTATTATTAATTATGCGCGCTTTTATAATAAGTTTATTAAGAAAAAAATCATTCTTTGTTTAAAGTTAAAGACGTCGCACTTAATTTTTTAATTCCCCAATATGATTTCATTTACCCTTTCATTACACCGGCACACAAAAAAAAAAAAGTGGTTTGTGCATTTGACCGGACCCATCTACG
>NW_012026816.1:1529974-1604410 GCF_000956235.1 Wasmannia auropunctata
TTTTTTGGGGGTTTTTGCATTTTACTAAAATCTGGGACCTGACCGAGCCCAACGGACCTCAAATTCGGATTCAGCGGGTCGAAAAACATGTCCGTAGATAGGTCCGGTCAAATGCACAAACCACTTTTTTTTTTTGTGTGCCGGTGTTATTATCGAAAAGTGTAAATCAATTTCTTATAAGATCGAAAGTGCAATAATTCACGGAAATGCATCCGATTATCCGTCATGCGCAATATCTATATTGCTATCAGTAGCGTAACCCAACAATTGATCAGACCGAAAGTTACCTCAATTCCAATCGACATAACAACAGCAATAAAAACAATACAAATCCTTATTTTGGCTAATATAGAATTAATGAAGCCTTATCTATAGCATCGATCTACAGTACCTAACAAAATTGCAAGATTTACTGAGGAATTCTTGAACAGATAAACAAATAAATAAACAGAAACATATATACATTACATAATGTTGAAGTTTCTCTTATTATTAAATTTAACATAAACATTTGCAAGAGTTAATGTTAATTATGTGACTTAAGCCTTTATATTTTCAGAGCTTTGTACGGAAAATACTTTAAATTGATATTAGATTTTTAATCAAAGATCTACCTTTGCGCGCGAAATCATCGTGTCAAGAACAATTAATTCTTTCAATGTCGTCCAATCATGACAATACAATCATGATTAATGGAATCGCGCGAACGACAATTAATTAATCACTGATAAACAACTAGTGCACGGAGAGAATTTTATTTTAAAATTTACCCTGAAAATCATGTTAATCGTGGGACAACATAGTATTTCGACAAATTTTACTGTGCATTACAATAAATTTGTTGTTGTAGTATATATTTAAAAAAAATAGTGAAAATCACATAAAATCCGTCGAAATACTATGTTGTCCCACGATAATTAACATGATTTTCAGGGTAAATTTTAAAATAAAATCCTCTCCGTGTGGCGAACGTAAAATCTGCTTACGCCACTGGCATCGCAGCGGCCGGTCCTCGACGCTTTCCCACAGCCAAACCCCGCGCTTGTATATAATTCACCGCCGGCCGCGTAGCTGCGCTCCAGGTATATCCATATCCCATTTGTATTCGGCATTACGCGCGCACGGATCGCACGGGAAATCGCGTACCTATTTCCGGCAATATCATATCCGTCACGCGGCCGACGGCCAGCGAGAACGTCGGCCGTTGCGGCCGCCGCCCGTGCTCGCGAATTGTGCCGCGCGATTGTGCGCGCCGCCAAACGTGACGGAAAACACCTGGTCCGGTCGCAAGGGAAACACAAGAGGGGGAAGAGAAAAAGTGATAGCCACGCTGCAATCTTTTTGCGGTCAGAAGCAATGTGTCATTTTGCGATCGACGTTCCGTGACGTTGGCATCGACTCTGTAGCGCAAACCACACGATCGTATGGAAAATATTTCGACTCGTGCCATGTTACTCCGTTTTATGATTTTGATGAAAATTTTTAGTTCGTACAGCATGAACATGTAGGCTAATTAATATCTGAATAATTAATAATATAACATATGTCATTTTTAATAACATAATTCAATAAAAATGTATCCAAAAATTCAGAATTAGTGAAAATCTGTTTTTTTTTTATGATAAATTAATATTGACATTTATCTGAAAATATTTGTGACAATCCAAATAAGCTATAGACTGTAATACAATATGCACCAATAATTCTTACTTTAACAAATAAAATTTGTTAATTTGACAAGTTTGAAGGAATAAAGTTTATTGATTATTCGTGTCCTGTTTCAATTCCTAAATAGAAGTAATTAGGAATAGAGCATTCTCTCTCTTAATGAAGTATTTTTCATTATTAAATAGTACAAGCGACGCTCGGAGCAAGACGGGATAAATCAAAAACTCACGAGCGTTAAATGAACCAGATTTCGCGCTCTGACATCGTACATTTTTCGACATCGCTGAGAATATGCAAGCGCGACGAATTGATTCAGACGCGACGATTTACGCAAACGGATGACGAAAGCGCACGACGACCAGCGCGCGACGCGGCGCGTCGAATTTCAAACGTCAATCGCCCCAAGTCGACACGCCGAACGTTTTGAGAGACAGACATTTAACACGTCGACTTCTATGGACCTAGCTTTGGGTACGGCTTGTTTCAAACACATACGGCGCGGCTGATTTCATCTTTTCGATCACGACATAAAGCACGGCGCGATCGCCACGCGCACGCACAAGCCTCGATCTGTCGATTACAAAAGCGTCAAAGATACGCCGACAGGTCTTTGATGGCAATCCGCGAACCATTCGACCGTGATTAGCTTTCATTAGCGCCGCACATATTGCGACGTGTGCAATGTGTAACGCTCGATATCGATGTCATCGTAATTCCATATTGTCGCGCTGATCGATTTCCAATGTAGCTTGATTATACGCATTAGCGGAGTTTAGGATGTGACAAGCAAAAAAAAAGTTCTTTTACGAGGAAAAAAATAATTCGGTCTTACCAATGCATAAATTATGATATCGGAATATTATTGCGCGGCGTGGTTAAAGGGAATGGAACGAAGGAAAAATAAGATATAGGATCCATCAAAGAGATGGAAGTTTCTCGCGTAATATTGGAATTAGCGAAAGTTGTAATTCCCCGGACTTATCGGGGCAACATTATTCATGAATTATGCAGACAATCTTGTAAAGGCTCTAACTATGTAGCGGACGAGTAATTTTAAGTTTTAACGGGGTTGCGCCATGCTACACTTAGCTGGAATAAAGAATGCATGGATTACGTTTCAAACGGAATTTGTACTTCTCGGGGACTGCGATTAAGAGTTTCTACAATATAAAAAATAGTTTCTTAACATTTCTTCGCTAACCGTAATTTCTATTTCTTTCCTTCCTTCTTCAAGAAAATCGTATACTCTTAATAATATACGTTATAAACGATGGATTATGTAAAAATTATTTTCAAAAATTCATCATTGAAACGTGGATTTTCTTTCTTCGTGTAAGACGCTCATCGCAGCGCACTTTTCTTTATCTACATACGTAAAGTTTCTGTAATAACAATCGCAATTTCTTTCCTGTATCTCTTTACATGTACGCTACGAGAGACCGAAATTGCGACAGAAAAACGCCAATAACGTGAAACTCCAATCGTTTGCGACGCTATCAGAATTCTATCAGGTGAGAGTTTCAGCGAAACAACAATTTCCAGTTACGCGCGATGCTCGCGTACGCGAGGAAAACGCACATTGCAGCACACGCGCGCAAGGAACGCCATCGCGAGTACGCCGCCGGTTCCGGAGGCTGCATAACGAAGAAGTAGTTGGATATTGGTATCAATGGGACAGATATGGGGTTTACGAGCGTGCCACGCGCCCTCGTCCAATCTCCTTTATGTTCCTCCCAGTTTCACGAACTGTCTCGCCTTGTCAATCGATATACCAACACACGATGGATACACGTACGCACGCACGCACGCATGTATCCCGAAACCCATGTAGCTCATCCCCGACATCTGATCTCTCATGCAGAAGTCGCTTATGGGCTGGCCGATCCGACTGTTCTCAGAAGGGCGTGACATAACGTCCTGTCATCTCGGACTCTGCCCCCGGAATCCGTCATAAATACTCCAAAGGAAAACCTCTTCCTTTTATATCGGGTCAGGGACCGCCGTTGTCTCTCGTCTTCGACAGTTACCGTTGAATGTAAAGGTGCCTTAGTGTCGATGGAGACCTCTGACGATGGATGGACAGTTACAATCTTTGTCTATCCATTCGGCATAGTCGGCAATCTCTTGAGAACATCTTAGGAATCGAGGAATGTGAGTCACAATTTTTACTATTTTACTGTCACTCCAGTAAAGATATTGTAGATATTGAAGATAACCTCATGCAGTTGCGTTGTGCAAGATAACTCCTTATAATTTCATATTTATATATTATTTTGTTTCTATTTTTCTATTTTGTACCTTTTCAAAAAAAAAATTATATAAACAATTCATCTTAGAAAAACTTTAAAAGACACTTTTGCTTTTTTATAGTATGCAGTTTTATTTTTTTATGGTTTAATGCTCCATAGATTTATAAAATATATGATTCATAAAAAATATGAGAGTTTCAGATTTTGTTAATTATAATACATAATAATAGAATCCAGCAATGAAATTTATATAAGACCTCAGTAAATTTACGTTATTATATCGAGATCCTTATTCTTGATAAGCTTTCCTTCGATAAACTTCTTCGTAGAGGCACGTCGGCGTGCCTGTTTGATTAAACATTACCCGTCGCGAAAAACTGCGAAAAGTAGGAGCAGAAGTGTGCGTTTCAGTTCGTCGACGTAAAGTCTTTCGAACGAAATAATCAAACATCGCAACTTCGAATACAGAATAATAATATTTGTAGAATTATTTTGTCGCCATCTCTTTCCACTCTCGGAATTTACACTTCTCTCCGTTAACGTAATCACCTTACTTTCGACAGCTACTCTGCACGAATCACCGGGCCGTGCCTCTTTGATGATGCGTGAGCAAAGCTTTCGGTGAGTTGCAGCGCAAACAACCCGCACGAATGGTCCCTCCCCGGGCGGGGAAGACCTTCACGATGTAAAACCACGACGGACGACCCGCCGCCGCCGCCGCCCGCGCCGTCGGCGCCCACCGGAAACTCTCTTAGGCTGATCAGAAACACGCAGTGAACGCTCGTCATGAAGAAAGGTTCCGAGCGTGACCCCGGGCTCGTCGTCTGTGAACCCGGTTGGTGCATGGTTCCAGGGGATAACGGTGAGAGGATACCAGAGGCTATTCGCGTTCGCCCCGCACGAATCGAGGGATGTTAGAGGGTGGTGGATGGGCCAGATGCGCTCGTAAAACCATCGTCCCATAAAACCGGCTGGTTCGCCGACTACCGAGACGCGCCCATCAACCGTTCCTTACATGGTCTAATTCCGGAATGGCCCCACATTCGCACCACTCGTCCGCTTGTGCGTATATATGCATGAATGCACGTGAACATAAACACATGCACGCGCACACGCACGCGAAGAAAGTGCCCTAAATGAACATGTATGCGCACGCGTCCCTTTCTTTATGCAAATTATATCTCATGTATCATGTGAGAGTAGTCCGAGTGCGCGGATAACTTTGGAAACATATAGGTAAATTTCCCCGCATCAAGTGTGTCCCAAATAAAATTGAATATTTCCTCGCGTTTCGATAAAGTAACTCTTGATTTATTTTAATAATAAGACTCGAGCGCATTCAACTCTATATATATATATATTGTCAATATCGTTAAATAGAGAAATATATAAGAGCGTCCGATTTTTGAAGACAATCCATTATCAAATTTCTATTTTACAGATTTACAGAATTCGCGCACAGTTCTAACCAAGCGTGAGTGAGTGGAGCAGGCGCTGGATAACATTACATTTAATTATCAATTCCACGAGCGCAGACCATTTCAGTGACACGGAGCTATTCCGGGGTGTAAGTGCGTCTATGACACCACGCAAGTTTCCCCCCCGTGAAAGTTACCGGTTTACGGTCGCGCTAGTATATACACGCGCAGTTATCAGCTTGTAACTTGATAACGCGCCACCCGCATTGATAGAATCCCGAAGTAATTGTTCGGTCCACGCACGTCGATGCGGAATTCGATTGTGCGGCGCGATGCCTACAGCCTACAGTAGTTTCAATCCATCTAAGGGTTGGCAACAGGTAAAACGCTCACATAACCGACCGCGCGCGGTAAGTAACGAAACTCCATAAAGTGGAAAATTGATGTTAGCGAACTACTTTCACCGCGGCCGTAGAACGTAGACGGGGTTTTTACGTACGTGAACCAGATTTGCTAGTTTTCTCGATGTCCACATACCGCTACTGCTTTCAGCCTGCTTTTACACAAGCAGTAAAACTATTGTGCCACGATTGTATACTCAACCGAAAACTTCTTTTCTTTTAGAATCTCTTCCTGAACTGTTATTTAAAGTAATATACGTTAAGTTTTAATCAAGAAATCATCAGCCTGTGTTCCGATTATTTTAATCGAGTAAACAATTTCGTTGCAGTTATCGCTGCAGTACTCGGCTATCGACAAAAGATATTTCTTCAGGCAAAAGAAATTTTGATACTTAGCTCTGATGAATCTAAATAAATCACCGCATGAAATCGATTTATATAGGAATGTTAAGTGGTCGCATTTGCTGACGTGTGTATCATGTACGTGCGCAATTGATAGAAGTAGCCATTGCGCGCCCGCTCACGCCCGCACAAGTTATATCAACTTTGAAAAATGTTACTTTTCTGAGTTAACTATATATTTCGAGGAAGACGCGACGGCTATCCCGAGTCGGGTAGCCCTGCGCTGGCCAAGAAGCGCGTATCACGTGCCGCAAGACGGCGGAATAAAACCGCGGCCGGAAAAGTTGAAGAACAGCATCTTCCGAAGACGCCGACCGCGCGTACTGATGCGCACGAACTAGTTTCAACGTTTATACCACGCTTTTACGTGCATGTACATATTTGAAGAGCACAGTACGTCCCGACCGAGTCGATCAAGTGCGTTCAAAATATAAAAAAAAAGTTCTTCGAATAAAAATTATTCAATGGTACTGCATGTAAATTTTTCGAGAAATGCTTTAAATGTATAATTAATAATATTGTAGCTATATGTTTGAAAATTATGACAACAGGCAATCTCTGACTGCATAATTCGCGTTTTAAAATCAATGTTACTGCCTTTTTTAAGTAAATCGGCTCTCTTTTCTGAAACTATAAAAGTTAAATTTATAAATTGCGAGGATACGAGAAGATTGACTTCGAGCAATTATGCTACGGACCGGGAACTTCCGGTTTAAGTCACGGAGTCATAAATAATCGTAATTCCGTGCGAACCCAGCTGCGGTTTTATCCGGGCGAGAGTGCACGGCCGACCCGCCAAGGAAGGTCCATCGAAGCTTAAGTGCCCACCACCAGGTAAACGATCTTCAGGACATTCCTGAAGCCTGAAGCGTAGTGCTGAGACCATGTGAGATGCATGGCCCGTTTTTTCATCGGGACAAATTGTATTGCGCGGAGATGGCAATAGGTGGAACATGATTATTTTTAATTAATTGTAACGAGCCGTTGAACAGTTAATATATTATCAATTTAATTTCATTAATGGAAATTTCGAGCTGATGAAATCAATCATGAGCCTACGATGTTGCGAATACTTTAACGAAGAGCTCCTAGTTCGCAAGTGTGCAATATTCACCACGGCGTGACATCCATATGTAAATTTTAATTGACGATTAATTTTGCAACGATATCTAATTACCGATGCAATAAGTAATTATACGCGTGTTAATAGTTAGTGACGCAGGTAATTAACAGTATAACGAATAATTATTACGGAAACAATTAACGGTGCGTATGATAGCACGAAGAGATAAGATATTTATTCAATTAGACAAATTAATTTTCTCTTTTATGAAGAAAGAATATTAATTACGTAATATGAACGTGAACATGCATGCTTTATTTATAATAAAATAATATAGCTGACTTTTGCAAACACAAATCCGAAAATTTAATTAAATTGAATAAAAAATCAAGTCAGAGAAATATAGCAGATAATAAATGAGAGAAATAATAAGAAAGTCTTCTCGAGCACCACTGTGTCACTATTAATATGTCCAAAATTCTCGTAATCTCGCGAGACACGACGTCAATTTTTACCTCGTATAATAACGCGATGGAACATCTCACGACTCCTCCATCGCGCATTTATCCGCACGAACCTTTTCTGCCGTCTCACGCGTACGTCTCGATTCGTTAGTTAAGGCTCGCGCCTCGGTCTCGGCGCCCTGTTCCGCCAATCTCTTATTCTCTCTCTCTCTTCTCTTGAGATCGAGCTCATTCGCGTCGGGGGTTATTCGGCGGCTCCGGCAAGCGGGATGTAACGGGCTACTCATCGGCATGAAGTGCGATTCATCCGCGGCGAGATGCCTTCCGGAGGAGAAGGAAGCGGGAGAGGGAGAGACGAGCAGCACTTACCCGATCTTTCATTCCTCCTCGGTACTCCCGTACTTTCCCGCTCGTTTTCGCTCACCCGTCGCCCCCCCCCCGCGCTCATCCCCCCCGGAGCAATTCAATCTTATCCCATTTTTCGCTTTTTTCCACCTCTCACTCTTTCTTTCTTTTCTTTTAGCTATCAATGTCTCTACCTTCTAGCAACACCGAGACGAAATCACTTCCGGCCTGACACCCGATGCTTTCAGATATATTATTGCCGCTATACTATGCCACCGGGAGGAACCGTGTACATGTCGAGTGTATCAAAAGTTCAGTCCACAGCCCACACGGGAGATCAAACAAACGCGGCATACGCCAAACTGTTTTGTCCCCTTATAGCTTAAGGGTATCGTTGAGCCCTCATCAGAAATCATTTTCGGTTAATGGTTTTTAGCGAATATCACATGAATATTATGTAAATTTAATTAATATTTGTGACATTACGTAAAAAAATGTTATGATTAATCGTACAAATAATTTTATTATTATGTTAAACGATTTTTACTTTTATAAAGATTAGGTCTTAAATTGTTTGTGTTAGACAATACGTTAGAGTGATGTTTCAATCAAAGCAATTTGCTTACGTTCTGCGTACTAATCCAACGTAATAGTCACTGACGATTAACGAGTCATCAAACGTTCCATCGTAAGGATAGCTCGGCTTTAATTGGCAGCTCGTTATATCGTTGCTATTAACGTACGAGCACTTAAAGGGAAGGCGTTCAACACTTGCCCTTCCCCATTTGCTATTAATTTCCAATATCGGATAATGAAGTATCAATAATGTCCTTGAACAGGGTAATGCACCTTCGACCGATAGCTGAGGACCGTTAAGGACGCACTCCGACGTAAACTGTCAACCAGTTTCAAATTATCCAACGATCACAATTGTAATTCCATTGTACTTTTCTCTTCATCTCTTATCTTCCTCTTTCGCGAGATCCATCCGAAGAATTTGCGATTAAATTGCGACTTCGGACGAAACCATAATATGATCACAGATCGAAAGTCGAAAATATGCAAAGTATATTTTTCCGCGTAGATATTTATGTAATGAGAATGAAAAAAGGTGCCGTTCGCTCCATCGGATAAGCGAATTTCCAAAATGAGGCTCCACTTATACTCGGCGAGTCTCTGCCAAACCATCTTAAACCCCTCGCCTGCGAAATCGAATTACGTCGCGTTCTCGCGACGTTCCGCAGGTAAAGGAAATATAATCTACTTAATTCATACCATTAACTCGGATTAACGATGTAGGACGTGCGGAAGAACGACATCTCGGAGAGGGGCCGGGAGGACTGGGAGAAAGAAAGGGGGCCGTACACGCCCGCTTTCAGACTCGTCGCGAGGCTGACGAATAAATCCGATGATAAGATTTGCATATTAGTAGCATTACTGTCTCCGCTTCTGGACCCGAGGCTTCGGCTTCGCCGCCCCTTTCATGTCGCACCCTCTACCCTCCGCTATTCATTCGCATTCCCGCCGTCGACTCTCCCGCACTTCTCTCTCTCTTTCTTCTTCTCCCCCTCGCCGAATCTCGAACCCTGATTCTGACCACGAGTTTTCCAACCCTTTCCATCGGCGCGCGATGGAAGGAGGCTGAATCGACACGAGAGAAGCATGGAGAGTTCTCTGACGATGCGGCTAAAAAGTCACGAAAGCCATCGAAGTGCAGGCAGCACGACAGAAAGCCCGTCGGCCGTATTAGAAAACGGCTCGATAGGTCTAAGGACGCTTTTACGTATTTGTTGACATGAATTATAATATATATGATTCTAAAGTATATGATTCCATTCACAGTAAAAATCCTAGAATGAGAATAAACGGGTAGAAACTACCTGCTTACAAGAAATTGCTATCTTTTTAATTGTATTTAACTGATTAGATGGTTATTATTTTTTTCTTATATAATATCATTACTTTTATCTACTTATAATTTTCTAAAATTAAATTTAATTTTATTTATATTGATAGATGTAGTCAGAAATGTTTGTCTATTTTTGCATATCTATATAAATAACTTATTATAATATTTGTATAGAAATGCGCTATTCGAATCGAAAAATCAAATGATTCTAAAGAATCTATTGAGCGAACAAAGAAAGGATGTCAGTCTTTTATTCGACTGTCGTTTCATAACATTTACGAGAAAATGGAAGAAGCTAAACGAAAAAAAGGCTCTATTGATAATAATGTAAAGAAATTCTAGCTATTATACCTATAACCACGATGGACTCGCGAAGAATGAAATACGCGCAAAAGGGGTAAACTGCACTTCAATTGGACAATTACTGACTATGCAAGCAACGCTCTGAACTCAAACTTGCATATTCATGCAAACACGAGATATCGTATTAAGAACACAAAATTAATACGTTATCTGCTAGTATACACACGTACGAATTTTGGACAGTCACTGTTGAGACAAAGATGTAATAATATTTCAAATAAAAATATAAATTAATATACATATAGCACAAAGAAATTAGATAAAATTGTTTATAAAGAAAATTGGGCTCTAAACCCAGACGTAAAAATTTATCACATTCAAGTCTTGCATGTGATTACTCGTGTATTGCTATATTTGCTAGTACTCGCTAATATCTGATGTCGCGTCAAGTTTGTTTGGTAACCTGCATGACGCAGGTACTAGGCATTTCCTGAGAAGGAAATGGACCGGAGGAGAGTAAGCGAGTGTTCTTGAGGAACAGCGTGATAAATGATCGCCAGAAGCGCTGACGTTGATTCAGTTTGTATAGGCGTCCATTTAACAAGGAGGGCGCCGATCCATAGATTCTTCAGTCCTTTAACGCTTATAAGGTTGGTGCCGAGAGGATAACGACGGAACGATACTCGTTAATCAACGTGCTTCGCTTTATCCCGAGATCCCGACGATGTCTATCATAGCATTGCGACATGAAATTGATAGCAATCATTTTCGGTCTAACATCGCATTTCTATCCATGACGTTTTCGCTCGAGATACAGAAAAGTTGTAATCCATGATTTCTTTTTAAATCACAAGGAAGTTTAGTCGAAAACTCGTTGATAACGTGCAAGGCGCAGAAGTGAAGATATTGTAGACGCGAACAATCATTTAACGCTGTATTGACGCGTGTAACATTAGGCATAAACGTACGATATATTGCTTCGCATGGCAATATGGCAGATGCAATATTACATCCTAGAACTTTGGTAAATAGCAGAGGCAGAACGCTATTAGAGACAAACTGTGTTATACCCTCAAGTGCTGTTATAAGATATAACCTAAACTTGTATTATTACTATGTGTATGTCTGACATTTTACATAAAACTGCACAAACGTAATAATTTTACATATAAAATTACATGCAAAATTATTTCATATGTATTCTCTCTCTCTCTCTCTCGCTCTCTCTCGCTCGCCCTCGCCCTCCCTCCCTCCTTCCATTTCTCATATGTATTTAATAATAAAAGTGCCACGTAAATATGTACAACAATTAACGAAAAGAAACATGTATACTAATCTTTGAATCCTACAAGTATCCCGATATTCACAAGAATTAAATTAAATGGGTTACTAAAGAAATATCTACACTATAATTATGATTTCAATTAATTGATTATATTGACATTTTATTCGTTCAAATATTTTGAAATTTTCAATAATTCATGTTACTGAAAATTTCTTTCTTGAAAGAAAAATCTGTGTATCTTTATAAAATTAATCTCCATTTTTTGTTATCACAGCAGATTTCGCCTGGGCCCGTAGTTTATCAACGCCTTCGGCTTCTTATCCCCCGAAACACGATAAACAATTTCCACCTGCGCGCATTGTTTTCCCGCTTTGTCCTCTTTCGCCGACCCTTATCCGCTTCCTATCACATAGACAAACAGATATACACGGTGCTCCTTCTCTCTCTCTCCCTTGATCGTGCTTTAAGACACTTGCGCATGCGGCATATATATATATATATATATATATATATATATATACACACTATTCGCTAATGGATATTGCTCTTACTCTTGCCCTTGCTTGCCAACCAGCGAGACCAGAGCCACCAGAGCTAAAGCTAGAGCGGCGCCGGCGTTTCGGATAAATTAGAAAAGCCCGCGACCCGTATCTCCCTCTTTTTTTCCCTCGAATCACCATTCCGCTTTTCCGCGAGCACGGCGGAAGGTATTTGCATGACAAACGATGCGCGCATTTCCGGCGTCCAATTTGCACTCGACTCTCTCTGTTTCGCGGCTATGTTCGAGCAATCTCTCTGATATCACGCAGTTATATACTTTATTGGCCGTTCTATACGGAAACGTATGTATGTACATACGTCGCGCACTCGACTCACTGGCAGTGTGTGCTCTTTTACACGACTGATTATGAATAACTTCGGCCACTGAAGTACGAATCATCGTGTCGTTGAGCACGTGACTTTACTGTTTGATATTCGCAGAATATATAATTTATTTCATAGTTAAAGCAAAAAAATATTATTTTCTAAATGTCGGATAGGAAAAATATTATTTTTTATGTAAATTTCAGATTTCTCTATTACATTTTATTAAATGTTTTAAAAAATAATTCTTCCTGCTATCTTCTTTTATATTAAATGAATCTCTAGAATATGAATGAATATCTATAGAGAGAAACATAGAAGATTAAAATGTAGTTGCAGCTCATATTGTCATTAAAAACTACTCTTATCATTACATCGATATATATATATATATATATAGTATATATATGTACTAAGTAATTGATTTTTTTGCCGACAAAAGTACACGCTTCTTTCTGTTAATTTACTCGCTCAACTCGTTGATTTATATCCCAGGCATTGTTGTGGATGCCGCGGTAAAGTTTTAATTATATTCCCGGCCGAAGATACGCATCGGACCGTAGCCGATGAGAAGAAGAAAGCCCTCGCGGTCCGGCAAGATTGGTCTTGCCCGCGTCTTCTCGCTGTTGCTTATCTCCGAGACACGAAAATTAAATTTGCTCTACCGTGCGTATCAGTGCGCGCTCTCGAAGCCGTCAATATTAATCTCACGGAATACGCCCGCGGAATTCCGAGAGAATAGAGTATCGTGAATGCAAGTTTTCGCCGGATGAAATTCCGTTAAGAATATTGTATTGATCGACATACTTGTCTATCTTGAATATAATCAAAGAAAACTTTTTTCTAAGAAATAAGATAATTATTAATTCTCCAATTAATATTATTTTTAGATTCAGATTCCACAAATTAGGTTTATAAATTGGAGCAAACCATTCTATTCTTAATTACTTACAAAAGATTTTTTGTGGAACATATTCCGACAAGAAAGAAACATATTTTAAGAGAATAATTATACCGTTAATTTTAAGAGATAAAACATTTTTGTAACATGCATTACTCCAGTTGATAATAATATTTTATAAAATTTTGCAGTAAAAAATCGATGATTTGATTTGTTATTGTACTTAGATTATTTAAATGTGAATACGTACGTAGAATCAAATAATCTTTTTATATCTTAAAAACACAAAAAATAGTACAGAATCCTTTTTGCAGTTGGCAAATCGATGGAAATTGAAATGGAAGCAGACATACATAGAATGATATGAAATTTTTACGGGAACATATTATTGTGAGAGGAAAGTTTCAGCCTTGCTACCTTTTACGTAAAGGTTTGTTGGAGGCGGAGAGAATTCCGTCTTTCTCTATAAAGTATCAAGTCGAAAGTTTCGTAACGTCCGCGTCGAAGATTAACACAAATAATAGCCGCTTATTGGTATCGTCGAGTGTATGCCGGAGTACGAGTCCCCGTTGACCGCTACTTTCCACCACGGTAGAACTTTAAGAGTATCCTGACGGAAACGAGAAAGAAGTACGAAGTCCAATCGAGCAACTCGTTACTCAAGATCGAAGAAGAAGAGATCGACCGACTGGAACTCCGTCTATTGCTATTCGATGCGCGCCGTATCGACCTAAATGCAAAGGTGTACTTGGCCAAACTTTCCGCGGATACTTTTCCAAGAGCTAATTTGAAGAGAATTATAAACGTTCGTAACTCTTCATGATTTTATTATTCATTTTAACTTGACATATACGAGAGAATTTTTATTCTCAAATCAAAAGTAAAGATCGATATAACTTATTAAAACAGATACCTACTATCGAATCTTATTACAATCAATTGTAGCAGGCTTTTGAGTTTGTTGTATTAAATTTTTCACAGTATCAAATTTTACACGTATCGATATCGATTAATAAATTAAATAATTGAATTTCATAATGTAAATTTTATTTTTATTATTATATAAATATGGAAGTTATTTTCAAAACTACAGCGATAAATTATAATCATCAAGACTTTGCAAACTTTGCAAAGACTTGTTTGCAAACGGTAATTATTACATATCGTAAGTTCAAAGATATTATTAAAATTCCTTTCATAAATGAAAAGATTATTCATCTCTATAGGTAAAATTATTCATCTATTATTCATTGGAATATTATGACGATCAGAAAAACGGAAAACGTTAAAGTGCGAAAAAGTGAAGTGATCAGCTTCTATGGCACGGAAATCGGTGGCAGTCGGTGGATTAAATCCGAGTAGTAACTTCCGCTACTTATTGTCCACGCAGCAGCAACAGGTAGTGGACTCGGTCGAGGTCCCACCGCTTCCTTCATTTCACAAATTCCCGACCGTCTATTTCGCGCTGCAAAATGAATGCGCGTCCCGGCATACCAAAGCATGAACAAGGGCTCGCGGAGAAAAACAGAAACTTGCCATACACGTCCTGACTTTCGCGCTGAAACATCTCCGATGGCCCCGAAAAGGCCGGCCCTCAACGAGAGAAACTTTCGAATTCCCCCGGGAGGTCTCGCTAACGAAACAGTTCCGCCGAAGAAATAGTCGGCTGTAACTTTCGGGAAAGATACCTGGCTCAAGATAAAAGAAAATGATCAGATTGGTTATAAACGTCATATTTGATTCATAATTTTGATCAGTCATTTAAAGTAATCATATATATTAGGAATTTTTCATACAAAAAGAACGATTTTGTTGAAAGGTCTAAAAACCTTTTCAGATCTATTTTGCTGAAAACAGATCTGAAAATAATTTTTTGTTGAATTATCAAAATAATTTGTTGGAATGTTAAAACTGATAAGTATTGCTATAAAACGATTTGATATTCTAGCAATTATTTTGACTTTCGCACAAAATTATTTTGATTATTGAACAAAAATTATTTTCAGATCTGGATTCAACAAAATTGTTCTTTCCGTGCAGGAGGAAGACGGCTAACTTTTTTCCTCAATAATACAATCACGTAAAAATTTGATATTGTTCTATGTTACGTGAATGTATTAATGAGAAAAAAAGTTTAGCTGCCTTTCTCTTGAAAACTTGCTGAGATTACTTTAAATAACTGATCAAAATATGAATTAAATATAACTATCTATAACCGATCTGATCATTTTCTTTTATCTTGAGAAAAATGTCATATTGTTATATATACAGGGTGTCCCGAAATTCGCGAATCAAAATATCATAGCAAGAAAGTCTTCGAAAAATTAAGTAAAAAAGTTATTTATAAATTTTTAATTTAAGCAATAGTTTTTGAGATATATAAAAGTTTAAATTTAGCCAATTATAGATTATGATTAAATGAAAACATATCCGTAGCACGTCGATAGTGTTAGTGGTCGCGCACTTCACGCGCGAGTACTAATCTATAAGTGGCTAAATTTAATCCCTTATATCTCAAAAACTATTGCTTAAAATAAAAATTTACAAATAACATATATATATATATATATATGTATACAATTTTTTATTATATATATATGGAATAATATGCAATTTTTATGTAAATGTATTATTGAGATATAATTGCTTCTATTTTCAACTTCATATACACTCGTAATTATTTTTTATTCATCCCTTGAATCAAGATATCAATGTCAGAGTTATCTATATCACAGCTATATAGTGTTTTTAAAATATTGAGTAAAAAAAAGATTTTTTTTAAAACGCTTATTAACATTCTAAGAAGATTATTAATATTTGACGCTGCAATGACGTTATATTAAACGCTATTTTCTATGTGAACGCATTTATTAAATATATGCTAATGAATATTATTCCGCGAGCGAATATTGCGAATAATTCGTAGGTATAATGGAAATCTCGTCGCCAAGCGTATTGCCATAATAATGACAAAGCCTCGTCGCGATGTCCCCGGTCTCAGATTTGCGAGCTGCTTCAGCGAACGTTATTCAACAACATCGCGATTATTCTAATGAGATTCGGAATCTCGCGTGCAGAATAGTGGCCGACGAGTGAACGAGGGTCGAGGGCGTTGAAACTTTATAGCCCGGTCAGATTTCAAATATGATTAGCACTCGGTATTAGCCTCGAGCTCTACTGCTTCATCTATTAACGCGCGGCTATATCGAGTAAGATGTAAATGCCTCTTTTTGCCACGGTCTAATTTCATCGTTAAATTGCCATTTTATTCCCTATAACATTGAATTAATTCCGTGCGTCACACGGTTATTCCAACTATTCGTATTATGTGATAATGCCCGCGGTTACCGCATCACGATACAATTATTCGTGCATGGCGTGCTGCGATTGCCGTTAGTATAACAATTGTTTACGGCAATAACATATGTTAAACCGACATCATTATTCCTCATTAAATGTACAATATCATGAATTTTGAAATCAAAGTTCTCTATAGTTTTATACATACAGAGAATCTTTTTTATAAAAATATATATAAAATTATACGTAAACATTTTTTCCCGTACAAATATGTGCTTTTTCAGCAAAAGTAGGTATATGTTAAAAACAGAATATTATTTGTTTACAGCAATTAGATATTTTCTATTTGTGCTACAATATTGTTAATAAATATTCAATAATAATTAAAAACATAATTATATTAATTCTTTTTTTTTCTTTCTATTCCTTGTATAAGGTATACTTTTTAAATTTCAATCTTCGAAAGAAATGCGGAGGATATTGATATACAGATAAACACATGGAAATGGCATTGAATCAAGCTCGCTTAGATCAACAAATCAGATTGAACCCTACTGAATATGAATGGACTGCCCGCGGGCTAACGTCAAACGTTCAGCGAGGACACGCTGTCGTTCTATAGGCTGTACTAATATTCCTAAGTGCATCATCAGCCGCTTGGTACAATGTTGCATGAGTTCTGATACGATGCAACCCATGTAGCAACTTCCCACCCTCTAACCCTTCTCTCTCTCTCTTCCTCCTTCCTCCTCCTCTTCCACCACTCTCTTTCTTTCTCTCTCACTCATTACTTGGCCTTCAATTCCTCTCGCGCGGACATGATCCCCACTTCTCATGATTACTTGTGATTTTATTCTAGACACAAAAATTTCGCCGCAGTGGCAGTGGGTGATCTTTGAAAGAATAGCGACATAGAGTAGGGCGTGTTCATTTCTTTTCACTCTCTTTTTCTATTTTTGCGTGTTCTTTCTATGAATCATAAATCGATAGTAGTGGCAGAAGAGAAAGGAGGAGTCGAAGGATAGAGGGGTGGCGAGGGTAGTCCGAAAAACAAGTACCGAACCATTAGGAATCCACACTCTTGAACACGCGCAGACCGAAGACTAGCTCGCTCTCCTTCGAGTCTCGCTCGCGTTTCGTCTATTCTTTCTCTAAGAGCATCGCAAAAATTCCACGACTTTGTGTCAGATGGTAGTCTACCGCTGGTGCGGCGATAAAACATCGAACAATTGTCACCATCGTATTACGGTACGGTATACGCTTACGGTATTTTTCGCCTCAGGATTTAATGTCTTTTATAATAAAGCACAGTGATGTATGCGCACAGTAAGAACACTACGAGATCTAATAATTCCTTGTACACGTTTAACGTATTATGTACTACCGTCAACCAGTAATTTTTATCCCAAGAACTTTTTCTCACTTTTTCGTGATTATTTTGGCGGATCTCCGTTTAGCCCTCCTGGGAAGTTCCGTGTGTATTCCTAATTATCATCGAGGGATCTAACAAAGACAATTCCGCACAGGTGAGTCCGTGAGCCCGGCGATGACGCGAAGGAACGAAGGGGAGCCAGAAGAGCGGAGCAGGTGGATTGCTCGCCGAGGTTATGCAAGACATTCAGACTCTATCCGCGATGGCAGAGACTGAGGTGGCATTTAAGGATTACCGGAGTTTAGCATAATATCAGCAGAAGTGGGAAGAGGACAACAAGCGGGCGTCGTTGTCGGGGCGATGAGAGGGCGACGGATGACGGAGGAAGATGGAGCCCGCGAAGAGGAATGCGCCCGAGGAAGGGGCGCAGGTATTATTCATGGATTACCTCACTTGTCTCGGCTACAATCCTCCCAAAGCCTCCATTAGAATAATTGCTTCTTCATCTTCGCGCTTACGCGGTTGCTACTGCCTACCGTTTCCTCGATCCGTTCTCTCTTCAGAAAGAAATCCACCGACTCTTTGCCATCAGCAACACGTCGCCACGTTTCCGTACGTAGGCACCAGTTTTTCCTCCCTATTGTCTACGGGGTTTATTTTGACCTAACGCGAAACGTGTCATATCTCGAGAAGATTTGTCGCGGAGAAAACATATATCAAACACAGATGCATCGCCAGCTCCCTATTTAAGTAAAGATATAGTCAAATAACCCCGGATTAATTTTGGCCAGGATGAATGAAGTAAATAAATTGTTCTTGAATTAGTATAGAAATTATGGACCCTCTTTCGCATCCATATTTAGCATTATAATTACATATTGAATATCTGTCTCTTGAGTGCTTAAGCAATATTATATAAATTCTGTTCATCAAAGTAGAGCTGAATATTGCATGGAAATATATAACACAAATATATTTTTATTCGTTCTGCATTTTGTATCAAAAATATCATACAATCTTTTAGATTTTTGTATTTCGCAACGTCCGGTTGCACTCTGGTCTGCACGCAAATTCTACCGTGCCCATGAAGAAGAAACTGCAATATACATCCCGGTTACGGAAGTACAAGTGGCAGACCATTAGCCAGGCAGGAAGTCTTTTAAGAACAAGGAAGAGAGAGTGCTGAGCGATCCCTTGAAGTTCCAGAAGTGCGAGCGAGAAGTTGTCAGCAGACTGGTCTACTCGAGAACTTTGCGTTCGTCGACTATTCACGACTCCGCCTTTTAACCCTCTCGGTACTCGAGTAATGATTATATTCAGCATCTGTCAAATGCTCGACTATTGTAGTTTACCGAACGAAAGCTAATCAACCAAATTGATTTCCAACGGGGATTAAAGTCAATTTTTCTTTTTCTTTATTCTCGATTTTTAAAATTCATAGTTTTTTCTATTTTGTAATAAAAAGTGGATTAAAAAAGAAATGCTTAAAAAAAATAAAAATGTACAGTCCTGTTCGCGACCTTAAATCTCGATAATAAATATAAAATTACATATAAGAGAATATAAGTTTTTTACATAAATAATTACATATAAGAAGAAATTTTATTTTCAGATTTCTGTGTAATTATTACCTGTACAATGTTATTTGCGTAAGATATATAAATACACCTGATAAGATAGCCGTACATAAGACACTCTATATCATACTATGTAGTGTAAAAGTATCTCTTTCGCTATGCAACCGTAAGTCACGGCGAGCATCCAACATCCGCGCCAACTGCGGCGCCCAAGAGGGAACGATTAATGCCCTTTAAATTAATTGTAATTCCACGTGAAGGAGCGCGGCAAGTAAAACCGCAACGACAAGGCAACGTGCTCGAGGTATCGACAGTATCGATGTGTAAACGGAGAGACTGCGGTGCAGAGGCTCAAGGAATCGTCGCACGTACCCGGTAATGCGAGATGAAACGGTAACGAGCGCGGCTCGCCGCGGTAACTAAATATTCGCGAGCAGGCGTGTTGAGACAATGCTGGTGGGAAAAAAAAGGGGGGAGTCTCCGGACGCGAAACAGGTCGTCTACTCCCCGTCCCTTCTAACCTTCCCGCATCTAGCATCCGCGACAGCCCCCGTCGCGCGCAGGGGGAGACTCGTCGTCGCTACCGGAGACAATTTATTCTCACGGTCTCGCGCGCAATTTGCTCCCGCAACTCCCTTCTCCTCCGCCATCCCCTTCCGAGCTTGTAACGAGGATAACGAGAATCATCGAATGAGAACCCACCGTCGCGACCTGAAATCGCATTTCACGCGACATTTGCCGCGTGGCGTCATACCGTAGCCGCGCGCCGATCTCGCAGATGCATCGCCGCCGGGAGGGTGGTGAACGCACGAGAGAGGGAATTTATTTTATTCCAAAATTTATTTTATTCCTCGTCTCTCTCGCGCGCGCTATTCGGTACGCACGATTCGCGCGCGTGAGCGTCATACTATCGCGCTTCATTTACGGTAAACATTCACGTTGAAGACTTGTGAAACTGGATGAATGAATTGTGATAATTTGAGTATTAAAAAATTCTACAAAAACTTTAAATGCATTCGCAAGTTACAAGCTACACTATTCTTAATTTAGGTTAATTATAAGATACTTTGTATTTAACATTCAAAAATTGTTAGTATTTTAAATTATATTTTAAAAAATATTAGATGTTGTTAAAGTCCTTTCCCTTTGCTTAGTAATATATTTCTATCTGACTCTTTAAAAATCAAGAATGTTATGGTTTATTTTAAATAATAATAAATCAATAATTAATGCTATAGAATATAGAATATAGCAAGAATTAATAATTAATTATGATCTAGAATATAGCAATATCAAATGTCTTTATATTTTCCATCTAAAATAGATAAATTTTTCAAAGAAGAAATTAATTTAAACTTTATTCTCGGACTTTTTACGAGAGAATACAAATATAATCTCATATATAATATAAAAATATATAAATTTCCATGCAATTTCGCAAAAACACTCGACTTAAGAAATAAACTACTCGTGTAAATCCTGATAAGATTAGCGATTATCTTCGATCGCAGCATCACACGAATTAATATATGCGTAATATATCAGTACAGATTTTTTTAAATGATCGCAGACGTACCACTTGTCGAATAACACTCGTCGCATTATTTGCCGTTAAGTGCATGAAAGCTTTTTTTCGAGTGCTTAAAATCTACAACCTCACGGTTAATAGCGACGCGTTATTATGCTCGCAAGTGTGTGTCGCAGTTTAAAGTGTTTCTACTTCCGTGCCACACGAAAAAACGCGTCAGCCATAACCTTTTATGGATTCTTTGTGACGACGCGATTATATCAGGTGTCTCGATTCGTCGTGTTCTTGCTCGCAAAGATTGGAAAATTCGTGTCTTTGCAAACTTATTTCTTTTAAATTAAGTTTAAATTTAATTATTATATTTTTATTATACTTTTAGATTTTCAAATAATAAAATTTTATGGATAATAATCTTTTAAAGTTAATTATATCTTGAAATTACATTTACACTTGATTATTGACATTCATCGATTTGGCACCTTTAGCGCTTTCAAATTCTGGAGTCTTCAAACACGTGTGTGTAAATATATTAAAATTTTATTTTCTTTAATCTATTTCAATAGATTCAAATTTTTTAATCCTAATACTAGGATCATCGATTCATCGCGATATTAATTGCACGCCAATTTTGTACGGGACTTTATAGCTTGTTCGTGCGGAACGTATAGACGCGACAGAAAATGCGTTCGATCGAAGACACCGTGTATACCAGACGCCTCTGTAGCCACGTACACGTTCGTATTCATACTCCCCGTCTCTTTCCCCTCCCGAAAACTCATGAAAAGGAGTATATGAGGTTCTAGGTATATAAAATATATACTATATATTCACGGGCAATAACCGACCATAATGCTCACGTCGACGATTCAGTAAAACAAATTATTTTGATGCAATTGAAGACGCTATAAAGCATATATCCTATCGCAAGCGAAAGACTTAAAAAAAATTCTGTGAAATATATATTGCTCACCATCAGGCTGCGCCCGAGGAAACGTAAATCACCCTGATTTCGTCCTTCATTCTTCTTCCTTCATTTTGATGCACTTCCAACGTGTCGCTGCTGAAAATTATTTGTATTTAGTCAATTTTTCCAATTATTTTACTTATACTAACGAAGAAGATATTATATACATCGAACGTTTATTGTATATACCAATTAATATACTCTCGATATGCGTGTGTGTGACATTCTCACTTTTCCCCTGCGAAAGCTGGAAATATAGAAGATCGTGCAAAGATCCCCTCGCTCCGCGGGCAACACGTTAATTATCGCATTAATGAGAAACGGTATACGAAAAATCGACGAGCGCGTTTACGAATCGACGCTTCGACACCGACGCGGTACTTTCGAATGCAAAATGGCGTCTTTAGCGTGGCCTCCTTCGCGTCGCCTGGCGACATCTCGCGGCTGTTCCATCACGCTGTTCAATCGCCGTATGGTAATTGCGAAACTTACCGACATGCACGAGCCCGATATCGGAATTCATTCAGACGGTCCCTGCAGTGCTGCACGTAAAAGGTCGGGAGTGCCGGGATGGCCGCTCTGGCGCTATCATGCTTCTTCAGTCTTCTCACTGTCCGCGACCGACAGCAAGTGGGGTGCGGGTGAGCTGTCGTCTGCCATAACATAACCTCGACAGATTTTTCAGCGCGAGTTAGTAAACAAGTGAAGCAATTTCATCAAGCGGTTTCTTCAAGTAAGTACTTGATTAAGGCTCACAAAGTAATTTGTATCTATATAAGTACGATAACACCCTTCGTGTCTGCACAATCGTGACGTTAGATTATCTCGAGGTGCAGTACACTCGACCGCTGCGATGCCGCAATATTGCGAATCGTTCTTTTGAATTTAGTCGCGCTTTAACTTGGGACACTTGACTTTTTTCTCGACGGACGACGGGAGAGATACGATCTTTTTCGCATTGCAGGATAAATCCGCGCGATGTCGGAGAACGCGAGCGGAGAAGCGGCGCCGGCCGAGAAAGAGCCGCCGCCCGCCGCCGAGGAACCGGATGCCGTCTCGGAGGAGGACCGGCAGTTCTTGACTGAGTACGTGCGGGAAACGGAGCAGAGATTGGCGACGAAGGAGGAGATCCGCGCGGCCAATCTGAATCCCACGAGGCCTCCGGACGCGTCGTTCAGCAAACTCGACTCGAGCCTCAAGAGGAACACGACGTTCGTCAAGAAGCTGAAGAACTTCAGCTTGACCCAGCTCGACACGGTTTTGAAGGACATGGCGAATTTAAACCTGACCAAATACGTGAGCGAGGTTGCCACCGCTCTGGTGGACGCCAAAATAAAGATGACCGACGTCGCGCCCGCTATCAGGGTGTGCAGCTTTCTCCATCAGACGTACGCCGAGTTTTCCACTCATTTCTTCGAGAATTGGCAGAGGATACTGTCGTTCAAGATCGGCGACAAGATCGCGAATCCCAGCAAGCTGAGGGTAGATCTGCGATTCTACGCTGAGCTGGTGAACGCTGGAATATTCACGCATAAGCAGGGCTTACCATTGCTCGGCTCGGTACTGACCGTATTGATCAACATGGACAAAGAGGAGCATAATAACGCCAGTATAATATTGAGCTTCTGCCGACATTGCGGCGAAGATTACGCCGGTCTTGTACCTAAGAGGGTGCGAGAGCTGTCCGAGAAATTAAACGTGTCCATCCCGAAGAGTAAACTGCTGTCACCGGACAAACAGCAGAACGTCAGATTGCTGCTGCGTGACTACTACAACTCCCTGTGCAAGCACATGCTGAAGGAGCACAAGGAGCTGCAGGCATTCGAGAAACAGAATCGCAAGATATTGCAGACCAGAGGAGAGCTGAGTTCGGAACGGAAGGAAAAGCTGGAAGCTCTACAGGTCTCTTATGAGCGTCTACTAACCAGCGTGCAGAGCTTCTCCGACACGCTGGACGAACCGATGCCCGAGCTTCCAGTGGACAACGAAACAAAGGCGGAAGCGGAGGAGACGCTCAAGATGATCAATGAGGGAGAAGAGAACACTATGTTGGAGGATATGTGGGGCGACGAAGAGACCAGACGTTTCTACGAAGTCTTACCGGATCTTACTGTCTTCCTACCAGGCTCGTATTTGAAGGATACCCCGAAAGAAGCCGCGAAGACGGACACGGCGATAACGGAAGACGCTCTCGACGAGGAGATTGTCTTCGACGAGTTGGAAGAAACTGAGAAGATTGAGGAGCCACCTGAGGTAGAAGTGGAAGAGCCGCAGGTGTCCAACACGAGCAACAAGATACTGCTGGATGCTTTTCTAACGCATCTGCCGAACTGTGTGAATCGCGAAATGATCGACAATGCCGCCGTGAACTTCCTGATGAATCTCAACACGAAGCACAACAAGAAGAAACTGGTGAAGGCTCTTTTCGGCGTTTCCAGAATCCGGCAGGATCTGCTACCCTTCTACTCCCGCTTAGCAGCCATTCTTTATCCAGTAATGCCCGAGATTGGTAACGACTTGTGTCAGATGTTGAAGCAGGACTTTAAATATCATGTGCGCAAGAAGGATCAGATCAACATCGAGTCGAAGATTAAAGTGGTCCGCTATATTGGTGAGCTTGTCAAGTTTAAGCTTTACTCCAAAATAGAGGCATTGTACTGCCTGAAGGTTTTACTACATGACTTTACGCATCACCACATTGAAATGGCTTGCAACTTGTTGGAGATTTGCGGCAGATACCTCTTTTGCTCGCCGGATTCTCATCAGAGAACCAAAGTCTATCTGGAGCAGATGATGCGCAAAAAAGCGGTTACTGCGCTCGATTCGCGCTACGTCACGATCATCGAGAACGCGTATTATTTCGTGAATCCACCCGAATCTACCGGCGGCGTCACAAAGAAGGACAGACCACCCGTACATGAATTTATTAGAAAATTACTGTACCAGGACCTCTCTAAGACGAATACTGACAAGGTGCTCAAGTGGATGCGTAAACTTGACTGGGAGGACGAGAGCATGTCGTCCTACGCCATAAAATGTCTCACTGCCGCGTACAACGTTAAGTATCCCAATATTCGATGCGTGGGAAGCCTGTTGGCCGGCTTGGTAGCCCATTACGAGACCATTGGACCGCAGGTGGTCGACGGTGTGCTCGAAGACATACGTCTGTGCATGGAAATCAATCTGCCCAAATTCAATCAACGACGCATTGCCATGGTCAAGTACTTGGGCGAGCTGTACAACTACCGAATGGTGGAGAGTGGCGATATTTTCCGTACTTTGTACTTGCTTATTACCTTCGGCATCAGCGTGGATCACTCAATGCCAAGCGTACTGGACCCGCCTGATCATCTTTTTCGTATTCGTCTAGTGTGCACATTGTTGGAGACTTGCGGCCAGTACTTTAGCGGCGGATCCAGCAAGAAGAAGCTCGACTACTTTCTCGTATTCTTCCAACACTACTTCTGGTTCAAGTACACGGACCCGGTCTGGACGTCGGAGAGTCCGTTCCCCGTTGGGATAGATTACATGTATCGTGACACACTAATGATGCTACGACCTAAAATGCAATTGTTCCAGAGTTACAAAGAAGCGCAATGCGCCGTGGAAGAGTTGCGCAACACCCTCTATCCGACCTTGGGCAATCCTCCAGTTGACGACACCACCGCGGAAGGCGAGAGCGACATGGGCGTTATTTTGGAAGGCGATGAAGAAGCAGCGATGACCGGAAACGGTAGCGGGGACGCCAAAGGTATGGCTGAACTGCATTTCGAGGAGTCCGAAGATTGCTCGGAGGCGCAGTCGGAAGAGGAATGGACAGCCGATGCAGAACGCGATGACGCTATGGGGACTCAAGAGAACACTCAGGGTGATCGATCTCAGAGTCTGTCGGCCGAAGGTGGCACCGAGGGCGTGATTGTAGACGTGACAGAGGAACTGAACGCAGCTTTGCCGTCCGGACCACGACGCGTGAGCTGCCCAGAGGACGATGATTTCCTATCGGCTCTCGACAAAATGGTCTCAGACAATATACAGGACCGTATGCGAGATTCGGTGAAACCGCAACAGGTGGACATCTCCGTGCCGCTGCACGTGAAGAGCACGAAGAAGACGTACGAGCAACTGCAGGAGAGGCCGTCTGACAATAGCACAGTGGACTTTGTGCTGATGCTGAGGAAGGGTAACAAACAGCAGTACAAAAATCTCGCGGTCCCGGTGTCGTCTGAGTTGGCTATGAATCTCAGAAATCGCGAACAGGAACAGAAAGAGGAGAAGGAGCGTGTGAAGAGATTAACTTTGAACATCACTGAGAGGCAGGAGGAGGAGGATTATCAGGAAACTATGAATCAGAGCACGAGACCAGTCACTGTAAACCTGAACAGGGAACGGCGGCAAAAGTATAATCATCCTAAAGGAGCGCCCGATGCCGATCTCATCTTTGGACCGAAGAAAATTCGATAAGCTCTTTGATTGATAATTTTTAAAGTCGAACGGTTGTACCCCATTGGAAAGTTGATGATGTATCTGTGAAATAGAACTTCACACTTCAGACTCGTCAACTATATAGTTAACTAACTTTGGTTAGTTTCATCGCTTTATACTACGATATCTTATAATTTCTTGGAAAACGAACGCCACGATGTGTCGGAATTTGGACGAATGTATTATATGTACAAATGAGTAGTTACGCAAGTTAGTGCATTTAAACGAGACAGTTCTGATGCAGTAAACCCTCGTTAAAGAAGTTAGGACAACTAACTAACTTCGAGACATACGTAAAATTGATTCCCCTGGCCGAAATAAATTTAAAAAAATCGATCAATATGGACTAATACAACGCACTGCCGATTTTCGATTACGCATAGGGTTTACTGTATCATGTAAATGCACTTTTAATGCATTCATGTGTATCATTTATCATATACATGACTTTTGTGTGTCACGTGTTGTTACTCTAGACATTTTTACACTGACTTATATCGTCAATCGTTATTTTATGACTTTCAACGAAAGCTATGTTGTGATAGAATATATGATCAATTTATATACTTATCCATATTCTTAACATGATTCCATACCTTATCTGAAAATGTTCTTTTTTTCCTCTGATTGCGAACGATATATACACATATATAAATGAAATTTGCAAGATTGTATCAAACTTTCTATTGAAAGAACAGAACTTAATAATAAAACTCAACGTACAATTATTTATTTTTGTCCAGGAAATTGTCGTCATGTATACAAAATGAATATCCGTTTGATACGGCTCCGTAATAAGTTACTGCAAACTACGTATATGTTATATTTATCCACGATATTTTTTTTAACATAGTTCTATCTTATTTGAAAAATAAAACGTTTTTGTTTTTCTCTGCATACCGCGCGAATCGATATATAAGTGAAATTTACAGGCTACATCGTACTTTCTATTGAAAGAACAAAATAATCAAATTCAACTCTGATGTACAATTATTTATTTTTATCTAGGAAATTATCGCCATGTACAAAATGAATATAAATAAATGTTTTAGGTGCTTCAACGTTTGATACGGCTCCGTAGTAAGTTTTGCAATAACGACGTCACGTATACATATCTACCGAAATACATATATGAAATTGATAAACATGTAAATTAACGCTAAATGCACATCTGCACCTAATCATTGCCTCTTACGGATCTTCTTCCGCGTCTTCGAATTGACCCGCTTCGATGTCCATAGCTTCTTCTGCTTCTGCTCCTGTATGAGTGGTCCCCAATTGCTCTGTTAATAATGAGAAAGTGGAAAGTCCATCGTTCAATTACATCCAATTCGCTTAATATTTATTTAATATGAATCTTTATTTTGTTGTCAATCAAAAACCTCATATACTACTACATTAAACGTTAGTTTAAGCATTACTATTTAATCTAAAAAACAAAAATCTAATAAAACAACAACGGCTCGTGTTATTAAATAACACAATGACAAGAGATCGTAGACCAAGAAACGAGCAAGTTTTTAACTGGATGTTACATTAACATATTATATTTCAAACAATTACAATACTAAAAACTACAAAATTGCTGATTATTGAATATAATTGCTGATCCAATCCGCGATTTTTTACAGTCTAGTATTGTAATTGTTTGAAGTATAACATATTGATGTAACATCTAGTTAAAAATTTGCTCGTTTCTTGGCCTACGCTCTCCTATCATTGTGTTAATCTAAAAAAAGTTTGAATTTGATTATAAATGAAAATAAGTATACAAATTACCTGTCGGCAAAATGCAAGGCGCATCTCCAGCGCCCACCTCTTCGTCATATTCACCCTCATAATCTTCCTCGGCGTCTTCATAGATGTCCTCTTTAATTACAGAAATTTTTAATTGTCGCAGTTGATCAGGAATAAGATCTTTATCCGTTATCTTATTTAATTACTCACCGTCGGAAAAGCTGTCCTGTGGATCAGGATGAAGTGCTTGGCAAGCACTCATTGCTTGAAACATTAAATCTAAATTATTTGTATTATCCGGCGCAAACTGCATTTCCGTAATTGGAGCGTCCGCATCGTCGTCCTCGTTTTCTGAACCATTTTCAGATGATAACGGTAATGGCATATCTGTCACAAATAATATTGTGCAAATGCATTAGGCTTATCAGACAAATCCTTGAATTATAACACTATTAACGAATTAAAATATTCGAAGGCAATCGAGAAGGCCATAGAAATTAAATCATTTTTATCGATTGATAAATATTCTTCGTATTCCAAATGACGTACATACCTGGCAGGTCTACTTTGGCATCGACCATAATATATAAACATTGTCTCGGATGAACTTGCTCATCTCGTGAAACAGCATGCAATGAAATGTGAGGATACTCTAGTGAAAATCCCTGTTGCGTGTCACTGTCCACCCAGGAGAGCACGCTGCAAATAAGAGTACACAATCGGACTTATACAAAATATCCCCATAAGGATTATTTAGAAAGCAAAAACTAAATAATATAGACTCGCTACCTCTCCGTAATGTAGAACGTGCCCTTTCCCACTTCTCTGTCATTGATGTACACTGTAGTATTTGGCTCCTCGTGGCGTATCCCTTCCTGTGGAGGCAGGAAGCTGCTAAGTATTACCATGTTTCAATCTGAAAACGCGCAGAGCAGCATTTAGTACAAATACGGACGTAATTGACCGACGCTACGAGTACGGTGTTTACGATCGCGGATCGTTGCTGCAACGGCGATCCATTGAACACTCTTGCATCGCGCATCTATCATAGACGTGACGTAGCAAACAAAACAGAGTTAAATATATATGTATATAGGCATCGCCGATGCTGAAACGACGTGGTTCGGAGAGCGGAGCCGTACACGGAGTCATCCTCGACGTGCGTGACGGCCAGCGTCTCGCACGTCGTAAACACCTTCGCGTGGAGGCCTAACCGTGAGAACGCGCGTGGGAACGCGTCGCGGGAGCTCCGCCCCGGAGGTCCGCGACTCGTAAACACGCACCGGTGTGTCGCGACGAGTCAGCTCCGCGCCGTCCGGCGCTTTCTAACCAAGCGACCCTGGACTCACCGTTCTCGTTTACCCCGAGACGTGACGACAGTTGCCTGCGAGACGAACCGAACGCGAACGTTCGGCGGTGAGGAGGTGAGGTCCCTCGCGACGCCACGCGGAAGCGTATCCCCGGATAGTCGACGCACTCGCCGTCGTCGGCCACACGAACGCGGCTGTCACGAATCGTCTCAAGTTGCCTGCGTGCTGCTACTGCTGCTGCGTGCGACGCGATGTGCGCCGTGCGCCGCGCTGTGCGCTGTGCGCGCGCGCGCGCGCGCACGTATTTCGCGAATCGCGAATCTCCGTTCGGCTCGACCGTCCGCGTCGCGTCGTCGGTCGCGTGCCACGTCTGGTTGACACTGCTGACAGGAGTGACAGGGGATATCGGCCGCCTCTTAACTGCGCGTTAAAAACCTCAAGTTTTGCGAACTTATAACTTCGCGACACTCGCGATACGTCGGTACGTTGCGCATCGACAATTTTATATAAGGTGCTTCATTTGAGCATCTATATTTCGATACTTTATGCGTTCTAAAAAAAAACCGTATCTAATTCGTTAAAAAATAAAATAGATAATATCAAATCATATTATACAGTTGTAGCTCATATCTCTCAACTATTCTTTTTTTTTACAAAGGCATTGAAAAGTTTATTTTACTATATTATGAGCCAAGAAAAATAACACAGTAATTTTTTACATCTTATTGCGTCTTATTATGATACAATTAACTTCACTCGTATGTAATCTCGTGATATATGTATGTATGTACATACATAATCATCATGGTACGCTTAGGCGTAGCCAGGCGTGTAGTCGGGCGTAGCGCGATTCCGCGCTGCTATTATTGATGCGCCGTCGCGCGCGCGGCATGGCGGAGACACGTCGACCGCGACGCGCGGAATGCGGGGAACGATGACGATCGTTTATTTAACGTTGCCGCGGCGGCACGGAAGCGGTGGCGAAGCCGACAGGCGGGACCGTCGCGCGGAAGAGGTGCGACGACCGTCCGTAAATCTATCCGCGCGATGAGGACCTGCCCGCGCCTCCGCGCGTGATATAAACGAATATAATCTCTCCCGAGGCTGATTCGAATGCACGCGACTTTAATTCTGTCCCGGCGAGCTATATATTGTCGCCGACCTGCAAATCCGATAACGAGAGACTTTCGATAGGCGGAACTTCCAAGCCGATCGATGAAAGCCGTTGAATATTAATTACGCTTTCCGCTCGCAATTTTTACGTTTAGATCTCCGTCAAGTGACTGTTGAATTTTGCAAAATGTCACGTTTTTGCGTGGCAAGGTAAATTTTTGAAAAATTCATTTCAAAGAGTATTTTTTATTTTATTATTTAATTACATCGGTGCTCTACTTTTTACAAATGATAAAAAAGTAAAATATCGCGTACGTTGTGCTTATTTCTTTGAGCTAAATATGTGTCATAAGTCTAACTGCTTGTAGCGATAAAATTATATGCTTTGAATTATACTTCATTTGACTGGATACTGGATCATGCAATTGTCACTTAATTGATGTTAATTATAACATCAATTAATTGGACATGCTGCTCACGCGAACCATTATTGACGTTGTATAATTAATAAACAATTTCGTAAGAATAGTTTTACAATGAATAATACAATTAATGTCATTGTTAATTATTATTTATAATTGCAATTTTTATTGTATATTACTGCTTTATCAACAGAGATAGGAAGTCTCTCGATTTGCCACGAAAATGTGATGGCAGCACAATGCATATGCAAAGTGTGTGACTTAACCTAAAATCACAGTACAAATATATTCACGTGTAGCTTTGCAATGGCTTGGAATAGTTTTAAGTGTCTACTCGCGTTTATTGATTTCTCGCTTATTGTAATGAATTGTTAATTGAGAACACGTCTATTTCAAAGATACTAATTATTTTTATCTATAAATATAGTTTTCGATTGGACGTCATTAAATTGTTAACGTATAAAAACCGGCAATTTTTATTAAATGTAATTACCTATGCTATAAGATTTTATTGTTATTATTCATTTTTATGTTGTACTGCACATGTGATACATGAATTATATCTAGAACGAAGATGAGTTTATTTGTTATAAACAGGTAGGTAAATACAAATCTTGTTTAACAATTACAGTACATGAAATATAATCTATGCAATTAAATTATTTTCCATTAGTTTTATTTAATGCAAAATATGTATATTATATACAGATACGAAGATGAAAGTAAGGAGGATAATAATGAAACAGATCATTTGTCCGAATTGTTGAAGAGGATAGAAGATCGTAAAAGGCAAAGGGCGGCAGCAAGTAATAAATCCACGTTAAAGGATGGAAACAATTTGGAGGAACCTAAGAAAAAGAAGAAAAAGAAGTCGCCTAAAGCAGTGAAAACTGATTCACATATTGAGGATCAAAATGCTAGGAGTGAGAAGAATAGCTGTGAACTAGCTGAGCTGATTTCTGCCACAGATATGAACTCTGGCAAGACCGACAAATGCCAGATCCTTCAGAGAACCGTCGAACAGATGCAGCATATTAGGCAACAAGAGAGCTCCAATAGTAATGCTGTGCAACAGGTAGAAGTATCCTCGTTGAATCCTAACATATTGTCCAACGAACAACTTGCTGTATTACATGTTTGTATTATTTCGAATTAACACGTGAGATTGATTATTACGAAAGCAAATTGCATTTTTTTTGTTCTTTCATAAACTACAGAGCATCACTTCGGGATTGTTACAATGTCGTATCTCTTCTTCGCAGATGGCAGACTGTTTTGTGTTTACTTTAAATCCAGACGGCCGCGTGGTGTACGTTTCAGATAACATTAGGAAGTACACAAGCCACACGAAGGACGACGTACTCGGAAAAGATATTTATAACTTTATACATCAGGGAGATCACAACATCTTCATGTCGTCTTTAGGTATGTATTTTAATTGTTTCACATACGCAGCACACTCTTTTCTATAAGGGGATGGCGATACTCGTAGGGTAGATTGTAGATAGGCGCGAGTAATTAGTGGATTGTGAGTAATTTACTTGCTCAATTTACGAATTTTCCTCTTCCTTGGAGTCTGCGATTTATTTTTTAATTTCTTGTTTGTGTTTGATTCGGGGTAGTTTTCACAAACCTGAGGGACATTTTGATAGATTAGATTTCTTTCATTGTGCTCCCTATATTTCATATGCATCCATATTTCTAAATGTAATAATTTGAGTCAATTAACTTTCACTTCTACATTCTTCAAAATTCCTCTCTAAATTATAATTGCAATAAAGATATTTTGTAAGATTTCCTTTGAATCTCGGGTACATATTCTGACGAATTTTAACATGATTTTTTTTTCTTAGAGAGATCTTATTTGAGATACATTATTAATTACATTTTTTAAACTTAAATTTAGCTTTTTTTGAAATTTATTTGGCATTAATTGGAATAAGTTGAAATAATGCAAGATCTGTTTAAACCAAAAATGTTAATTTTTTAGAAATTGATATAATTAGATTAATTATTAAATTTTTCATTTGCGATTATTAAATATTATTTGATCACTTAAAAAAATACTTGAATTCGTATATTTCAGACTTGACTAGCGAACCACAGTCCATAAAACGTCGAATCGATTGCCGTTTTTTGGTGGATCCTCTCGAAGATAGGGAAGTGACTATAAAAAAGAAGCAACAACGAGTAGCGAAGTACGAGACTATGAATGTCACGATAAAGACTGTTTCTTTGCTCAGTAATGGATCAATAGAAAGCGGTGATGTATCCTCCGAATCAGCTACTGGACGCGTGATGTGCATAGTGAGTAAAATATCATCGAGCAAACTTATTACGCACGAAAGCGACTTGACAACTAATTCCACCAATGGGGACAATGGCTTAATGTCTATCGAGGATGATCAGCTTTCCAACAACAAAGTGTGCTCAGGACACTCTAGCAACCGTTGTGTGACTAATAGTAGTAATAATAACGGTAACAATAATAGTAACATAATAGAAACAGCCGAAGTGTCAACAAAAAAGAAGAAAAAGAACAAGAAAAAAGACATTGAGAATGAACATCATTCTGTCGCAACAGACAAAAATATAGTTGTTGAAGAAAAGGATGAAAATTTAACAGAGGAAAATAATAACGAAGATACTACAAAGAAGGAAGTACCTTTGCAGAGCAGTTTCATGGTACTAGGCGCAAAAGCTCGAAAAAAGCCGCGCGAAGTGAAGAGAGTGTTACCAGATTGGTTGGCACATCCCGAAGTTATATCTGCCGATTTAAATAGTGGGCCTACTTTGGAAGAAATGGAATCAGTTTTGGATGCAAAATTGATGGAGGTTTTAAGAGCCAATGGCATTGTTAAATTATTCCCGGTCCAATTTAGCGTAATAAAATGGTTACACAAGTGCAAAACGGATAGGAAATTGGGATGGTGGCCCAGAGATACTTGTGTATCTGCGCCTACAGGCAGTGGTAAGTATTTGCAACAGTTATAATAATAATTATATATCATTATTGAGATTGAGAGTAATGCATATTTTAATTTTATATTAACTAATTTTATGTAATTTTATAGGCAAGACTCTGGCCTATGTATTACCGATTGTACAGGAATTGCAAACACGATCGGTACCGAAAATTCGCTGCTTGATCGTTTTACCAGTGCAAGAACTGGCCGCGCAGGTTCATAAAGTAATGGTCGCTTATACGTCTCACACAAATCTGAAGGTGGGCTTACTCTCGGGTGCATTTCCGTTTGAGCAAGAGCAAAACAGTATAATTAAGAAAAGTATGTATTTGACGACCAATGAATTAAATCGAATATAAATGCGTAAAAATTTAGTAAAATTTTTATTTTTAAAGCTGAAAAGGGGAAGTACTTATCCACGGTGGACATCGTAATCGCGACATCTGGACGCTTATTGGATCACATATTAAAGACCCCTGGATTTTCCTTGGATTGTTTAAGATTTCTCGTCATCGATGAAGCCGACCGTGCAACAGATTGGTTACAATATTTACCCGAACCTCACTCTCGGGCTCCTGTTTTAACGCTTGGAAACATGCGGGCAAGGTAAGTTTTTGTACTTTATTAGACAATATATTTTTTAATAATAAGATATAATTTTTAATTTTAGTGATTATATCCTATATGCGAAGACTTACTCAAATTGATTTATCATTTTTCAAACAGCAAAATTACACCAGCTCAAAAGCTATTGTTTAGCGCAACCCTGTCGCAAGATCCCGAGAAGTTGAGCCGGCTGGGCCTTTTCCAGCCAAGATTGTTCACAACCGTAGTGACCGAGAAAGACACTGATGTAAATTTAGACACGATCGCGGGTGACTTCGTCGGACGCTACACGAGTCCAGAGGAATTGACCGAACTCGCGGTGGAATGCTCGCCTTCCTACAAACCAATTGTCCTGTATCAGCTGTTAACGAGGCACGATGTCATTCCTAAGACTCTCGTTTTCACAAATTCCGGACAACAGGCCCACAGACTAGCTCTCTTGATGCAATTACTCTTGTCAGAACGGAATGTCATAGTGGGAGAATTATCCGCCCAGCTTGCGTCAAAGCAACGTGAGAGTGTTCTGAGCAGATTCGCAGGCGCAGATATACATGTGTAAGTTCTGCGCTTTGTCAAAATAAAATAATTCTGATTTTACAGAAAAAATATTGTTGCTTTAGAAATAAAAAAATTCTTTGTTTTAATTCTACTAAGAAGATAAGATGTATTTAGTATTTAGTACTAAAGTAAAAAAAAGGAAACGAACAGTTTAGTTTTAATCAGTTAATGTTGATTATTTTTTTTAGATTAATAAGCTCGGACGCGCTGGCTAGAGGCTTGGACATTCCGGATGTGCAGCTAGTCGTATCTTACGATATCCCGAAGTACATCAAGGGCTACATACATAGAGCTGGTAGAACCGGTCGGGCGGGAAAACCGGGCACTGCGGTGTCCATACTCGCGACGAATCAGGTCGGAAAATTCAAGCAAATGTTAAGCGGTGCACATAAAACCGTGCCCAACATCGAACGAATGGAGTTGCATGCCACTGCAAACGCGGTTAACTATGAGGGTCACCTTGAGAAATTGACAGAGAGTCTTGAAAGGGAGAAGAACAAAAGCTTGGAACGAACGAAGGCTATTAAGCATAGACGTGTGGCAAACGTGACCAAGCAAAATGAAAGTGTAGGATAATATTTTATGTGAAAAGAGGAATAAAAAGATACAAACTTATTTGCGTAATATTCAGTTATCAATTATCTTCCAGAAATCCTGTACAACGATAGAATTACTTATTTAACGGTTTGATCTATCAAGCTGTCACTTCTATGCTGTGAAAGGTGCCGTAGAAGAAACATATCAAATACAGATAATAGGGTAACATCGATAATAACATTTTATTGTCTGAAGTTAATAGTATCGTACATCATGCTCATTCCCTATGATTCGTTCTATGGGTAGTCGCGATATATCTTGTTTCGAATTGTATACTAGTTATTACTCCCATTGTTCTTTATTCCGTCGAAGGCAGTGTATTCACAGTTTTAATTTACAAAAGGTAAACGACGTCGCATTTACGGATAACAACGCAGACACAAGTTATTTACTATTATTGCTCGGAACTGATTGCACTGAACGTTTGTTTAATACGCAATTCTACAGGAATGCTTGACTGCAGCTTCCTTCGACACAATTCTCTAAGCGAACTGTTGAAAAATTTCACGACGCCTTGATTTTCGCAGACATAGCCACAGCGCATAATCATAGCAGCGATTAGAGATAGTAAATTGAATTACAAGTCACAACAGTATCTACTTTTAAATAACATTATAAATTTAGAAAAAGAAAATAGATCGCAATAAACGAGTGTGCATTTTTTGAAAAAATTTGTCTCTATCCATGTACGGCAATGCTGTTTGTAAAATATCAAAAGTGAATAATTATTATGAAAAATATATAATTATTTAATATGCGGCTCTAATTAATCAGTTTCACAGTTTTAATTGCAAGCAGCATTCCTCACGATACATTTATACATGCGTTTGACGTTTACATTTTGCGATACCTTCCGCCACGTCAATTTGTACAATGTGTAAATTTTGATTTTCGTTATTAACAATTGTGCGTTTTCTCTTACGGTATCGCATTATTTTCACATGGCATATTCAATTACACGACTCCGGCCAAAGTTCAGACACCTTCAAACTTGTAATTTCAACTTCGGGGCATGTTCAAAGCCCGTCGGGGATTGTTGCTGTAATTTCGTATTGTGCGACCGCGGTAGTCGAGTTGAATTAAATCGTACGGACACTGATTGTTCAGATACTTCAGATATATACTGTCGATTTCTTGAAAACAAAATTCTCATAAATCTCTTTTCCATCAGTGCCCATAGATTTCCATCTAGCTAACGCATCGTTAATAATTTATACAAACAATGGTGTTGTAGGTACATTCGTTCGCCGAAAATCGGAGACGGATTACGCTGGTAGACAGACCGTTCTTCGATTTTCTCAAGAATTTTAAGTATTCGCGATTGTTCACTTTTTTTCGTACAAGAAATTTAATGACTCGATATCTGGCGTCTTCATTTCAAATTTTGCATATTCGTAGCCTTAGGCCTTCGCGACTCCCCCAACTCATCCATAAATTCATTAGTGATTAGCAATCGGACTGTGCTGCGTTGGAGCAAAAAGATCGGCAATCTTTCTTACCAACTAGATTCAATTTTATATATAAGAGAGAATTTTATAAACATGTGAAAGTTTGAAATAAAAAAGAACTGAAAACGAGATTAAAGAAAAACATGTAAATATATAAGATATTATATGAAAATATCTATGTTGTGTGTGAATTCTAAGAAAATTTAACAAACTTAAGTTTAAAAAAAATATTTAAAAAGACTAAAAAATTTAATTAAGTATGAATTTAAAAATATTTTATCTCTTTCACAAAAGTTTGTAAAAAAACTTTTTTAATTTCAAATATTTTCTTATGGTAAGAAGCTTAAATTTAGGATTACATAATAAATTTCTTGTGAAAAATTGGGCTACTCAGGAATTTATATAAAGTTTATATTCAAGTGACGAAATTCTTTCAGATTGCCGATCTCTTCCCTGCGAAGCTGTTGACGTTTTCCAAAAGTTTTGCAGCTCGATGAAAGCATCCGCTCGGACTTTCGTTGTCTGAACTTCTAACGAACGAGCAAGATTCACACTTACTTACATCTAATGTATGTATATGTAACTGTACGTGGATACACGTATCGTGCGTACAGGCACGACTTTTATTTTTCATGTTCATTATGTTACACTCGCATTACGCGAACCACCGCCTCCTGCCTTCTCTCTCTCTATATATATATATCGTATTATTACAAAATCTAGTCTCGTTCGAGGATACACCGAATCGAACGAATCCTAAACTCTTACCTCGAAAATCCGAACGTCCACACACAGCTTCTGTGTTATTTACACATATGTATTCGTCAATACGTAGTACGAGCGTATGTACATATACATTAAACGTGGTCCTATATGATTCATATGTCTCGTTGCCGTGTATATGTATTTTTGTTTATTTTCATACTTAACGCCGATGAATTTTTCGCCGCGTTCTTCTGTGGCAGCATATCTTACAGTAAAAGGATATCCGGGTTTTGCCTAATGGGACTTCATATATTATGCATGATATTATGAAAAAATGTACATTATGTATATATTGCATATGCAGGCTGCATAAAAAATGCGCGTTCTTTTCAGATTACATTTATTACAGATCGGATAAAAGAAAAATGTTGTTTGCTCCAGTGCTACCTTTAAAATAATTTGAAAACTAAAATTTAAGTAAATAGATAATGTGAAGAATTATATTCTCCAATTGATGTTAAATTTAATCAAAACGAAATTTAATGTTCAATTAAATTTTCCTTTTCCTCGAGCACGATGCAGTTGCGGGAAGACGTGTGCACGATTTATTTTTTATGTACCCTGCATATTTTATATGGAGTGCGTCAAGCAAGTCTGTGATGTGCTTAAAAACTCGCCGGATTTCTGTAAAGGTGCCTTGCCATTATCGCAATGCATTATCGCTAAAAGTGTATTATATATTTAAATATAATAATATATTTACAATGCGAGATCGATCCTTTGAACTATACAATAAAGGCGTTAACGCAAACGTACGATTAAAAATATATATTTTATACATCTAATAATACAAACGTGTCGGCGTTTTCATCACATTAATTTATTTAACTCATTCGAATGTCAGTTATTCAATTGAATAATTGACGGTAATAACGCCGCGTATCGTTAAGCGCAATTAAATCAATACGACGAACCTTGCGACAACCTCAGTGGGATATTTTCGTGAAAGAATAACAGAAAAGCAATATTGAATTACCGGTATTTTCTAGCGAGCTTTTAAGCCAAATGAAAGTCCGATCTGACGAGACTCTACTATACCGTATTTATTGTCGTGCCATCCGCTCTGCGTACGGACTACAGTATACGTCAGCTCATCTAATCGTAAAAGTGCACCGACCGAATTAAGCCACGCCAATTTGCGATAGTCGAGCGCACATTTAGTGACTGTCCAGTGTCCTGGTCGCGACAGATGCTCATGAAAAAGGTAAAAAAGTATCGTGGAAGACGAAACGGGGCCGCAAAACGGTCGCCAGCGAAACGGGGTGGAGGGGAGGGAGCTCAGGAGTCTGAGCGAATCTTGAATAAATCTCATTTCGTTCGACAAAGCTTTGCTCATATCGATCCTCTGTACTTTATATTGATACATTTGCAAATTGTCAACAGCAACAATAACAACAGACAGGGATTTATTTTTGAACAACAGCGAATGTCGGAAATAGGCGAAATTATGTATGCACAGAGCAATTCACAGAAAGCTCCCATCGGAATCAATTAGCCCACGTTATCGCATTTCGGACCGAACAATTGTAGAAAAATTCCCGAATTTTCGCTGTCTCTATATATTCGTAAGTAGATTCTTTGTTATTAATACGAATATAATATAATGAAAGGAAAAATGTAACAAAGTAAAGATTATACTTAACGTTAGTTGAAAATAAAGCGTAAATCTTTTTAATTTTTACGCTACTGTCTCAATTGTTAACGTTCATACAACACAGAGGGAATAACTTATATCCTGAAATACGTATTTATTGCGTATACTTCAATTCTAAACGGCAAAAATACGAACATTGATTTGCGAGAACTCTTAATGTCAAATCAGAAAGTTCGTGCATCGCGTGAAATCTCACGTGTTTCTCCTCTAAACGATAAAACGTCTCTCATAAAACAATCGATGTAAAACAATTTTCCCAATAAATAACGTTAAAAAAACATGACGTGTTCTTCGATCCGTCTATACCGACCTACAGATTTGTTTGCCCCTTGCTTCGGCTTTTTGTGAGGTCTGTTGAACAGTTAAATTCAATAGCCACGAGGAGATCTACACGAACTCCGCAGCATGCAGGATGTCGGCACGGAGAACTCATCTCGCAGTTCCAGCACATTCACAACCCCCGATGTTATCTCCTTTTTCCCGTGTTCCCCGTGTCGATCGGGCGATGCACGAACTTGTTTGACCTGTATTTTATCTACAGTCCGATTAATCGCCGGTTACGTCTAAACGAGAGAAAAAGAGAAAGAGAGAGAGAGAGAGTGAGAGAGGGAGGAAAAGAGAGCCTCTCTAACTCACGTGTTGACATCGTGTCGCGTATATTTACAGAGACCCGTGTCGAAAGTTTCGACGCGGTCCTTTTGGTCGCGGCAGTGACTACATCCGATCGCATCTAGAAATACATTCCTTGTTATATCGAATAAGGGGAAGACCTATTTCCTTTTTCTTCTTTCTTCTTCAGCGTGGTTTCGCACCCTCCGCCTCATCCTCTCGACTCTATTCCCATCACGAGTCTCAAATCCTCAAACAGTGCTATAAAAATATTTTTAGAGAAAAATTCGCAACTGCAATACTTCAATTTATAAACCGTTTAAATTGTGATAACGGAACCAAACAATTTAAAATATAACAGAACATAAGATCCTTTCATAAACTTTTTGACCGTATTTTCGCGTGCAATTATTTAATGTAATTAAAATTTTTTAGAAAACGTACGAGTGTATTTCAATGTACTTTTATATTTGCAAAATTTTAAAAGCACTGTTATAAAATCCAAACGACTCGGAAGAGCAGAGTCACTTTTTCTTCTGTACATTTTGACCGAAATTACTTCCGTCCTTCATTTATATTTACAATCATCGCCAGAGGGACTGACCTACCCAGAGAGGATTGTCGCGTACGCACGGCGCGTCCCTTTGCGTTACCTTGAGACGACTAATGAAGATCCACGAGCGGTCCCTAACTGACCTCTTTGCTTGCTTTCCTAAGTTCATTCATTAATTTCTATCCTGAATTTATAATAAACTTCGCACGCAAATGGTGTCCGATACGCGAGATGTTAACTCTCATATGAACAAGTTAAATATCCCATTGACCAGACTGAGAAATAGAAAGAGAAAATGACTTACCCTGTTCTTTATTAAAAATATATTTTGTATATTTCCATGAATATAATATCCTATAGAAACGATCGTGATGTGGCTTGCGATGCGCGATTAAAATTTTCATAAATTGAAATTTTACAAAGGTAGATTCCTAGAGTAATCGCACGAGACAAATTTAATGTTTACCTTAAAATCGTGATTAAAAAGCTGCCAGGTAATTATATAGATGATAGAGGGTAATGAAGATAATGACCAGGCAGCCGATGTCAGATTCCGTCGGAATCAGGCTTTTCTCCCCTTAAAGAGATTGGTTTTCTACTCCTCAAAGATATTGGATTTCGCGATCGATACTTAGAGCGGGACACGTAATCCGAGAAAGCATTTTGACATCGCAAAAAACGTAAAGTACATCAAATAATGATTAAAGTAGAAGAGTCCGTAATATTCAGAGATTTCTTTATAACGATTACTCTCTTTAAATATATTCTGACAACCTTTGAGAGAAAACTTTCGCCATTATTAACGGCGGAGATAATCGTTTCCTACAAGGCAGTTATGTAACGTTGAATATTTCAAGATTGACTTTATTGTTTAGGAGAAAAAAGAATATATGGTCACGTTAATGCAAAATATAAAAAGCCAAGTAGTTGCATTTAAAATTTTCAGAGTTCAAAATTATAATAAGTTCAAAATTAAATACATATATCTGACAATAAAAAGTCTTGACCAAATTTTTAAAAGCATAAAAAAAACTGCATTAAAAAATTCACAACAGTTCTGAGCGTGTGTTAATCTTGATCTGGAAAATCTCAGAGAGAGCAAGTCTCTTCGAGTGCGTTAAAACTTTAAATCAACGTTAATTCATCAAATATTAATTCCTCTACCTGTGTCGCGCGGGATCGAGATTCTTCTAAATCTACCGCTCTTCGATCGGGCTCGTGGATCTTCAAAATCGCCGTCTCTCTCATAATCACCGTTTATTCTTGAAGCTCTTCGCCGTCGCTTTACAGGGTGGTCGGTAGAAGAAGCAAAAGCAAGATCGCGGACACCGAGGGATGCCTGAGGTTCGCGGCGTTCACGACGATCCAAGGCGGCGGTAAGGAAGGCACGATGGGCCTATCCGTTCTTTGGCCCTCTTGAGTGCTACCGGTCATGATCTGCGTCGTACCGAAATCATCGTCGCCGTTGCCGGAATCGCCTTCCGCGTGTTCTCGCCTACCGTTGCTATTGTTGCTCTTCTTCTTACCCTTCAATGCCGGCTTCTTGCGCTGCTTATCCGTGTTCTTCGTGAGTGTCGTCGGTGTCGTCTTCGCGGAAAGATGCAGCTCTAAACAGAAAGTGATAAAAACATCCGCAAAATGAATCGTGTATCTGCTTAATAACACGCCGCGCGATAATAACGTTGAGAGAATTTAGTATTTACAGTAGTATTTACTATATATAAATCGACCGGAGTTTTTAGAATTTATTAATAAAATTTTTTAATTTATTGATAAAAAATTGATAAAAGATTTTCGAGTCTTTCTAATATTAATTGTTAATGCAAAGAATAAATATTACTTTCAAATATTGTCAGATGTATCACATCGATGTTATATCAAGAATGGATCATTAGAAGAGAAAATAGGAGCCAACAAAATATGATTTTGAATAATATCGGGGAATTCTCTGTACCTTGCAATCGCACTACGCCGTCATACTTTCCGAGCGCGTTGACGGACGAGCACACGTATCCGCCGAAGTCCCGTTTTTCCAGGGAATTGATAGTGAGATTCATTTGCCAGGAGTACTCGTTCAACGGGTGCTCCGTCATTACGTATTTGTCGCTGGGCAGCAGTTTCTCGCCTAAATAGAAAGCGAATGGAAATATTGCGCTGTTTTTAATTGCGCGGCTCTTTCACGTGCAGCAGAAACGTTCTCGCCGCGGAATTCAATTTCTACCCCACAAAAGCGATCAAAAATACAACCGTGCGACATATAGGCCGATACGATCCAGTAAAATACTGCTCATTTAAAACGCGCATCTAATAAGGGACAATTATTTAACTTAACTGACATGATTTTCTATATATGGCAATGCACACGACTGGTTTATTAAATGTTTAAATTACGTCCCAAGTGCGCACCAAGTGCGCTTTAATACTCGAAAATAAAGTGTTTACTTTAACATCAAAGACAGCTGATGTTTTGGTAAAGTAAGTTCTTAGTACCATACACGGGGGAGCAATAAATATTTTTGCGAAAAAAAATAGAGTCAAATAAACAGGATGAAAAACATATTCATACCCACACTCGAGTCAATAACTGCGAGAGAAATAGGTATAGCTTCCAAAACAACGCTTTTATGGCTTTCCAATCAGAGCGATACAAATGACTCAATTTTTGCTACAACTGTATCAATTATTCTCATATGTATTTTTCAATATTTGCGTATCGTTTATTACGCAGCATAAAGTAACGCTTTGAAATCATCATTCGCGAGAAACTGTCTCGTCGTTAATCAGAAATTTTCAAACGCATTGATTTTCACGGGAGATTTTATGGAGCTTTTTTTTTATTTGAAGCGGGCAGGACGTTTACGAGCAATTCACGAATTTACATATTTGATTAACGCAGGCGTCTGGTGCAAAAAATCTTTTCGCAGGGGGAGAGGGGGGGGGAGTGATAAAACTATAATACAATCGCGTGAAACGTGCGTGTGTGCACGTACGTGCGTGTCTGCGTGATCGAGCAGATTTTTAATCTAATGCAATTCCGACTTGCAATCAATATTATTATGGTACGTTGGAGTTTACGCTTTAGAAACTGATTGCAACGATTCTATGGTTAATCAACAGTGCAAATCTATTGGTGTGACGTGACATAATACAAATTACGGGGTATCTGATTATCGAATTCAAATTTCAGCAAATTCTTGGATAGACTTAATTTAATTCTCGAGAAAGCTATTTTATTTTATTTCAGCAAACTACAAATAGCGAATCCATAAATATTATTTCGAAGTTTCCAAAAACGGATTTCACATTAGCGAAAGAATTTGAAATTGTATAATTTGCGGAATGAAATATAACGCGAAAAGTCTGGCGTAGGCCATATGAAATACTCTGTCATCTCTTACCTGCATCCCTGTACCAAGTGTTCATAGCATGCGGCGACGCTTCGACGTAACATTGCAGCAAGACGTCGCTATTAATCGGCGCAGCCACTAATTGATTTGCCACTTTAATAAGAGGTGAAACTGAAACAACCGATCATTAAATTATCGCAATTAAGGAATAACAATACGGCGTCTAGTATCGATCGATGGAGAACGGCACGTCGTTCCCCCCGTCGTCTTTTTTAATCCTCGAGCGACATTGTGCTAAACGTATAACATCGTTAGTATTACAATCAAAATAAAAATTAAAATAACGAAGAATATATGAGCTGTTAATTCTTCGCGTTCTCAGTTTTACATCTTCATATTTTTTAACGCGATATTTTTTTATCCTTAGATTACGACCATCTTAAGTTTTATTACTTGGGTAATTAAAATAAAAAAATTGAACTGCGTTATTCAGAGACGAGCAAAATAAGATCAGACAAAAGACAAAATGGATGGTATAAAAAGTGTAGAGTGAAAAATACATTTGAATTCTCAAAGGAGGGCGCGTGCTGCTCATTCAAGAATTAACTGGTTGTGCCGCACTTTGTGCACGGGCGCTACCGCCGGTGGGTTAATATTACATTTCGTAAGCAGCGAATTAATGCGAAACCCTTTGCGCTCAAATATTTACACGACCCGCGACGACGTGGATAAATCGTCAAGCCCGCCGGTTAATTTTGCAGTAGCGCGCGGCCGGAAGTTTCGCGCGCGAGAAAAACGCCCTGCGCGAGCGGACTTCGGGGGTTGATAAAGTTTTCATTTGCGAATGCCGTTAACCAAATTGCACGGTGATTTTTTAGCCTCCCGATACGCGCGGCGTATAACGTTGCGAACAATGCGCGCATTCCCGGTAATTCTATTGTTTCTCCCAGAAGAATGTTATTGGCATACTTTTCGCAACAACGTTGTCTTCCAGTTGATGAAACTTTGGATTGCCTTGCATTAAAACAAATAATTCTACTGCCGCGTTATTATGCGACATTTGAAAAGGATACATAAAAATTTGTAAGAATATAGAGAAATAAAAATAAAAGTTCTTCAAATTAGGTACAATGTCGATAATTGAAATAACTAAAAAATATTGGTGATAATATATTAATGATTGAATCTTTCTTTCCGTGCTGTTCAATGTTAACGATGTTGCGCACGATAGTTTGAAGGAAAAAATTTTTGAATGGAAATTTGAGGTAATGTAGGTATCGAAAAATGTTTCGAAGTTTAATTCAACCTCATTTGCTATTTAAAATCTCTATCGGTATATTCCTAACCACAGCGCCCTATAGAAGCTGGATGATAGTTTTACCACCGATATTGAAGAAGCATTAATAATCTACATGGTTCTCACACTAGTAATTAAAGTACATTATATAAAGTATATTTACAAGAGGGCGCGTTTGATGTGACTAAAATAAAAAGGTCGCATTATTTTTTAAAATTCATGAAAAGTTCTGAAAAATTATATAAAAAATTCTAAAAAAAAAAACTTTTTCATCAAGATATACTAATTGTACAAATTACTTATGCAATAATTAAAATTCGTAAAAACATTGAATTATAATCTAAGAATGTTATGCAAATTTTAAAAAGCCTTGTATTAAAAAAATTATTAATAGATAATTATAAAAAATCTTAGATAAAATTCGAAAAATATATAATAGTTTTTCAACATAAAGTTACCCCAAGCATATATTGTCTCAGTGATATTATAATCATTATATTATATACACATACATACATATATTATATATATATATATACCCCGTTTAATTAAATAATTAATTAACGCCCTCATCTTTATCCGTCCGTCTTGTCACACGTGAACGGAACGTGCGAAGGACGGTTACAAGCGAGTAATTATGCAGTATAACACATGAAAGGGAGAGGAAGGATGGGAAGAATCTTTCAACAAAATAACTTTTAGAACCAAACTTTAAATTTTTAGACAATCACGATTCTCTCTAATTATCATTCAATTGTATGTGTGCGTTTTGGCTTATCTTTCATTAATAACATATATTTTGATTCTTTTCGAGAAATTATAGTTTTCGTGATCCGTTTCATTAAAGTGTGTGATTGACGGCGTCTATATAGCCGTTGCTCGACAATCGTGAGAGCATAGAGTGGTCGCGGGATGATACTCGGACGTTTCTGCCGTGCTAATGATTCAACGCGACGACGACGGGGCGACGGCTAATTAACGTCCGCATCGCGGCGCGATATACCTACAGTGAACATCGACGGAGTAACGCTTGCTGACCGTCGGCGGCACATTGTTGCTGGCTATGCAGAGATACGTGCCCATCTCTTGCCGAAGCACTCCCGTCAGTTCCAGCGTCTCGCCGACGAAGGTTTTCAGAGCTGCAACCGGGAAGATCAATATTTAGCACTTTTAACACCGCGCATACATCTTCTCTGTGCGACATAATGTCCCGAGAGACGAGATAATCCATAACGTCCTTTTTCCAATCTTTTCTTTTACTAGTGCAGCTTTTGTTACTTTGGCAAAAATTTACATTTCCATATTGTACTTTTAATGACATTAACAATTGTGTATGTGGCCGCAATTTATGTAGATGCTATTCCGATAACTTTGGTATGATAAATAAATTCCGATAAAGTTTACTGAGATTTGCGTGAAATGTGTATTTGATGCGCGTAGTCGTCTACATAAAATCGCTAGCATGATTTTCATATGAAAATGTATTTCCAACATAAAAGCTTCGGTGGAGCTCATGAGAGCGAATTGTTTGAGATATTACATTGGAAATTTTATGGTATTCTACTGGAATCATCAGTTCTGTTAAGAGCGGAGAAAAACGTGAGAATATCGAGGTGTCACAGAAATTATTAATTTAACATTTGAGGCATTATTTCGAGCGACTTTAGCAGTTCTTATAAGAGATCCGATAGTAAGTAAATAATGCAAATGATGAGAAAAACAGAAGAGCGATCATTAAACCTAGACTACCACATCATATTTGTCACAAAAATCTACCACACCGGGTAAAATTTACCCGGCCTATTTTGTTGCGTAACTTTGGTTCAAACACATTGGTTTAAAATTTTTTTTTTTATCTATACGCCAGACAGTAAGAAAGGTGACTGAATGGATAGTAACACTCAAAGATTTTAAGGACATGAGCAATTTGCAAAAATGTAAATCGGCTTTTATATCTCTTCCGAAAAAGGCTGATTTTTCTTTTACATCGCAGTTCTTTTCAGAGGCAAATAAAAAATAAAGCATAGTTTCTAAAAGAACATGAGTGGTATTTTCAAAAGAAAAATACCTCATATGGCTTCACTTTAAAAAACATTATTTGACCAAGTGAATAGACCAATTGTCGAACTTTACACGTGGCTGGAATGGCAATACCAAGTGGAATGACGTGGCTTATGATGGAAGGTTGTAAAGGACACTTTTAAGTGTTTTCCCCCCCACATCGCGACCCCACTTCTTCAACCCTATCGGAATGGCACGCACTTCAAAAATGGTCCGGATAAATTTTACCCAGGTGTGGTAGTCTAGGGTTAAACATATCTTCTAAAATATAATATTTTTAATTTATATATAATATAATAATATAATATAATATAATATGTAATATTTATAAATAATATAATAATATAATTCCGCTGTCGTAATATATTGCATAAATATTTGCCGAACAAGAACTTTCTGAACCATTTTTAGTTTAAGACATCAGTGTTGCGTTCTCCACAACGCTTAACCATAAGTCTTATGAATGAGTATAAGTTGTTTATCGCTCTAATTGAATCAATAGCTAAATTAGTTTTAACTTCCGCGCATCCCCAGCACTTTTTCTCGTTTCTATTATCCTATCATAATAAAAAAAAAGAAAATAGTTCTCGAAAACCGCCGCTTAAATTTTGACGGGATGCAATCAACCGAGGTTCATTGTTCCGACGATCGTCGAATTTCGAGTGTCGTTACCGGAAATGCGTTGTAAAAGTTTACAACGTACATCCAGTCCCGCAATCCCGGGAACGTCCGCTCGCCGTTTAATCGGCGGCGCGGAGGAGTCACGTCTCGTCGCGAACGGAGCATCCGCGAGGTGAGGAGGTCTCGATTGCCAACTTGGGTGACTCGTTTCGCCTACGTCTTCCAGCTCTCGCGATATGCGGAGGAATCCGTAGGAAGAAAGAGGCGACTTTACGACCGTTCGTTCGCGCCCGTATCGTTCGTTATCCTTTCCCGTCCTTCTCGAGCAGATCTCCCTCAACCCCCCGCCCGATCTCCTTCCGGAGTTCTTCCCGCGTTTAACGAGTGTCACCTCGGATGTTCTCCAGGTGTCTATTTTTACGACGCTTCGGAGATCAGGCTGACACGAATGGGCGAAGGGGGAGGGAGACGATGGCAAAGTCGGAGGGCGAAAACGGGCACGAAACGGCGATTACGATCGGAGAATTTCTTCTTTTATGTCTGTCCCTTCTTCTCCACCCGCCTCGCAGCTTCTCCCGAGTTCTCTCTCTCTCTCTCTCTCTCTCTCTCTCTCTCTCTCTCTCTTTTTCACGCGAAAACTCGACTGATCTCTCGAGAATGACGCTAAGAGGACAGGTCGTCGGGGATTCGGAGATCCTTCCGACGGGATCGCTGCTTGTACACGGAATGTACACGGAATGTACTCCGCGTATAGCGGATCTGGGATTACCGGGGGTGACGTGGGCGGATTGCTTGTAAGAGCGGTCAATAAGTGCACTTTAACCCGCGAAAGACGACAAGCGGGTCCTCGTCCCCGACCTCGTCGCGCGGGGGTCGTTAACCTCTGTAAACTTTAATCCTTCGGGTAGGATTAATCGCGGGGACGAGTTCGCTTGAAGAGTTTATGGGACCTAGAACGATTCTTCTACAATTTCTCTTAATCCGCGAGAGGCGTTAAATAGATCTTCGTATGCTATTTCTACGACGTCAACGTGAGAGTCCCCTCGGCGTTCCTCGACATGCAGAAACGAGGAGAAGGCACGCATCGCGAATGATAACGAAACAGGGAGGATGGCACGGAGGGGAGGCGCGCAGAGCGTAATATATATATATGTATTTATCGATTTATTTATTTTGCGATTAAACTTGAAGCAGCGCGTCGTAATAATTTATGGTTTTAGACATATACCTCTTCCTCCCCCCTCCCCCCCCCCGCGTATGCATTGTGGGGGAGTGTGCTTATGTATTTGCCGCGGAGTGTAAATTACCGTTCGCGCTGTAATTAATTACCGACGGGCTCGAGTAAGCGCGAGAGACGATCGATTATTCCGCGCTGATGCGCCCCCGACACTTTATCGCTCCGACACTTTTCCAGCCGCGTCGGCATGGCCATCTTAATTAGAGAATCGACGCAAATCGCGGCATCTTCCCTTCTCGGGAGCTCTGTGCGTATCGCTGACTCTCCTCGAATTTAATCCCGTCTAACGGCGTGAAAGGAGTGGATATTATCAATGACACTCATAAAAAACTATTGCATCACGCTTCAGTCTCGCAGCTGAAACTTTTATCCTAACGCGAAGGATCTATTATTTATCGGCAATAAAACCAAATGTCGTTCTCGTACTTTTTTTTATATTAATACACTATTAATACATACCTGATAATTTTAGGACAAATGACATAACATTTCGTTCAATCTTTCTAGTAAAAAATTTTTTTATACAAGAATATATATAAATATATATGAACATATATAAAATTATATATATAAAATATATAATTATATATAATGATATGCAAAATCCATATATATCCATATATGTTTCTTTCCTTTGTAAAATTATTCTGTAATACAAAAAAAATTATAATAATAAGAAGGAAACGTAAAAAATAATTAAAAGGATAATTTTTACATTGTCCTTTGTTTTACAAAAAATCAAGTTTGAAGAAATGAGAAAATTTGCTCATATATAATCATATATAAATGATAAAAAATATACATATATCATTATATATAAACAATTTTTTCTCATTTCTTAAAACTTGATTTTTTGTAAAAAAAAAACAATGCAATGCAAAAATTATTCTTTTAATTATTTTTTATGTTTTCTTTTTGTTATTATCAATTTTCTTGTATCAAACAATAATTTTACAAAGAAAAGAAACGTATATACGGATATGTATGGACATATTTCGCATTTAACTATGTATAATTATATATAATTCTATATTTTTATATATGTTTATATATATTTATATATGTTCTTATATGAAAAATGTTTACAGGGTTTTCTTTTCGGAATTCTTGGAATCAAAGATTTTGTTTGAAACACTATTTCTTACATTAAAATTTATATAAAAATTAAGTTTAATAATCGTTCGTGTATGCAACGCAAAAAATATAAGAACAAGGAGGCCAAGAAGCAAGCACCCGATAAATTGGATGTCAAAAATTAAAACTTTAATAACGTCATTACATAAAAAACATGTGCTCGTTTCTTGGCCTCTTTATTCTTTTTTTTTTAATTTATATATTTGCCATTGTATATAGCTTCTACGGCATCTGCTGTATTCAATGAATTATTCTACCTTCAACAATGGCAATAAATCAAAGACGCAGTTCAATGATAAAGCTAAGACGATTGGGAACGAGGAGCCATATCGGCGTTACCATGCACGAGCGTTACCTATGACCCTATTTCTGCAATATGTCCTGCTTTGTACTTTGTAGTTAGAATTCGCCGTTCAACGTGCATCCCATACTAAGTCAGATGTCAACACTTTGAACCTGTGCGAATTCTAAACTAATGTCAAATCCTAAACTTTAAAGTAACTTCGATTTCCGAACTCTCTGACAAACTCTACTTTAAAAAAACAAATAAGCAAAATTATTTTCAAGGTTCTACATTTTGCGGAAATTTATATATTTTATAAAAATTGGATTAATTGCACTTGTTTAATTGTCAAATTTCTAATTGCCTTTTCCATCTATGCTAAAATCTACTCCCTTCATATTATGTTCATTCTTTTAATGTTTCTCACTTCTATCTCTCTAAATTAAACAGATACGTTTTTACTCTCGATTAATATCAAATGCTTCTTAAACGGAGAATTTTGAAAAATCATTATTTTAATGAAAAATCAACATGTTATCATATTGTAGTAACAAAACTTATGCATTGATTTGTGCGATAATAGATTTAATTAAAGCATAATCAAAATTTGTATACAAATTTGTATACAATATTATCAAACAAATTATTAAACTATTAATTAGGATTGTCATTCTTATATTTGTAAAATATTATTTTCAATCGTAAATAAAAATTCGAGCGCAAGCTTATTACTTAGTTTTTACGTTTCGAAAACATCGCATGCGAGTGAGCGCCTGCATGCTATTATTGTCATTATTGTTTCGCCGAAACCAATTAATATGAAATTACTGAACGAATGATTAAAAGGAGACATAATTGGCTAACATGATATTCGGGTTACGATGAAATATGAGCATCAAGGAATTCACCAGAATTCACAGTCCGCTTCTATTTAATAACATAATGCAAGGTAAATTTAGGTACAAACTAAATTTAATCATCTTTGTATAATGCAACATATTATTACGTGAAACGTTCTCCCGTGGAATTCGCGAAACTTTTTGCAGGTATTAATTAAGGAAAGTTTCGATTCTAATTCTATATATGTTAAGGTTTTAAGGGGGAGAGAGAGAGAGAGAGAGAGAGAGAGAGAGAGAGAGAAAGAGTGCGCGTGTACACACGCTCTGTTTTTGGAATATCCTGCGGTATAAATAAATCCATTTTACATTGTGCCCACTTCGCGTATCTCAGACGGCCGTAATTTGCACTGTTTGACTCTGTTGAATCTGTTATTATTCCGGCGAAATATATATAGTCATCTTGCCAAATGCGTTCGTGAAACATGCGGTTTCAAAGGAATCTCGGATAACTCGATTTTACGAGAATGCCGAGTTCTGCGAGTGTAATGCGATTCAAAGCTTATTCTAAAATATCAACGGTAAGTGAATATAAGTTCATCAGAGCATGGACTGCGCAGCGGTTTGCGTGTTACATTTTGTGTTCGGCGTACCCGAATCTACTAATGTACGTATCCGCTAATGTATGTCTATTGAATGCCTCTCATAGTGATGAACGTTAATTATCATTTACGGTAACGATATCGAGCGGCGGAGGCCTCAAATGTGTTTCAAATCTAGGTCTGATTTATCACGATCTCGCATTATTATTATTATTATTATTATTATTACAGAAATATTATTAATAAAAAAGAGAGACGATATGATCCCCTCCCATGGTTTTTAATCAGAATAGAAAATCCGCGTTTCATTATTCGCCCTTTTATGTAAAAATTAAATTCTTCATTTATTTTTATATAATATTCTTAATTAAAAAGTTCTCGGTACTAGAGAGTTAAAAAATTTTTTTATTCGGAATTTTCAGAACCCAGATTGGCGTGTCGTTTAGGATAATCTCGTAAAGATATAAGAAGTCACTTTCTAAAAATCCTCAGAAGTACACTTACATTGCTTCTGCCCGTCTTCTCTGAGGATAATGTTACGACCGTCCTCTCGTTTCCAAGTGACAATAGGCTTCGGCGAACCAGTGGCGACGCATCGCAATCTTATATTGCCTCCTTCGTGAGTGACCATACCGTCCGCGGACTCGTCATCCATTATGTCGGGCGGTATCACTACTTCCATATATCCCATCTGGAACAAGGAGATCAAAAGATTTTTGTATTGCGAGAAATTTCGAATTTTGCATTTAAGCATTTTTCATTGCGATTTTGTTATATATATATAATTATATATATTATATATAAAGATACATATAATTATATATGTTATAATTTTTTGTTACATATAATTTTTGTTACATATAATTATATATGTTATAATTTTTTTAGAAATAAAAATGCGCACGCAATAAACGATATATGATAAGTTGATACTTAGCGAGAACCAAATTACAATGCCAGCCTCGAATTTTATAGTTACATAATTTTATAATAAAATTAATTAATATTATTGATTCTTTAACTTTCTAATTTATGTCATATCAATTATGTCGAATACCGTTATTTAAAATCGCTTCCCAAACTGTATGCAGGTGTATCAAATATTACAAAAGAGCTTCTGTTATCGCGCTCTTTGTGCAACAGCAATCTGAATCATTTATTAAAATTGTTTCTAGCAAAAAGATGAGAACGGATTAATTGCATTTTGATGTACTATGAACGCGGAGATCAAAGAGTTACAAAGAATTCCTTTTTGCGGAGTAAACAGTTCGTAGAGAGGTCATACTAAGGCCGTCTGGGCAAAGACAAGGCTCGAACTACTCACCGGAAAAAAGTACATTGTTTTACGGTCCTGAGCACGTACACGATGAGGGTACCTCGCACGGGTATAACGTGCAAGAGTATAGAATTTACTGGACGTGGAATAGTGCACGTAGCCTATCCAATTCGATGAAACGAACATGCAAGGAAATTTATGGTTTTAGGCGAAATAAAATAAACGCCGGCTCGAATTTGCTCCTTTTATCACATGCATATTTTATTTGATAAATGTTTTTTTTATTTAATGAATGCGCTACGTTCATTATTGCAAAAGCCAGGATGAGATCCACCATAATAATATTTTAATATCGCAGTGAAATATCATTTAAATTTCGCAGTTAATATTGCTATAACGGTAATATAGTCCGAAATGTGCAAACGTAAAATTTTCACATATTTTATTTCATGTAAACGCGCGAATAGATAAAAAATATAAAATTCCCTGATATAATTGACGAAATCTGAGCTGCAGTTGCGTTTAATTAGAGAACAAATTTATTGTTTTACAATATATTCTCAGCGGTAAAATAACGTAAAAACAACAATATAATATTTCTGTTGTTCTATTCTGCGCATCCTTCAATATAATCCCTTTATGTAAAAACACTTAAAAAGAAAGTAATTAAAAGCTCTTTTTAATTATAAAAGTATTAAAAATAATACTAATAAAATATCTTTTATATCTTATTATTTAAAAGAACAGTGCATATATTTAGAAAATTATAAATTTTTTATATTTATAGTACTTTCTGACAAAATAATCTTTTAATACAAAGACAGTCAAATTTAATTATTAGTTTTATAATAATTTTTACAGCACAAGTAAAAAAATGTTAAGAAATTTAAATCAAAATTAATTTTGCAAAATTAAAATGGTACGAATTTATAAGAATGAACGACAGTTAAGTGTAGTAATAAGCCAGTGAGCACAGGACTGAACGATATTTATTATCTTGCACATGTGATAGCATTCAGCATTAACTTCGCCAGGTCGGAAATATATCGCGTCGTCGCCTTGCGCGAGACGTCAGTCGGCATAAACCGCGCTAAAGTGTCTCGTGGCTGTGTAAAAAAGACGTCGTTTTACGTCCCTGGGCACGTACCGGCGGTCGCCGATGTGTCACGGGTTAACGTGAATGTAGGTCAAATTTACTGGTCGTGGTGCGGTGCACATGTCCCGCGGAATTCAATGCGACCGGCAGAGCGGGAAACCTTCCGATGCAATATACGGCCCTGCGGCGAGATAAAGGGCCCAGAGTGCTCGTCGTAGTGCAAGCAAGACAAATGATAAGAGGGATATCACGAGAGAGAGAGATAGAGTGTGTGTGTGTGTGTGTGTGTTTATGTATGTGTAAAAAAAGAAAAGTAGATTGAGAAGATAAAAAATGAATGGGAGAAAATCTGGGATCAGAAGTTTTCAAGAACCATCGGAGATTATGCATAATACGTTTAATCGCTTAACGTAATTTAAATTGGCTAAGTTTATTTAGCGCCTTTTATAAGCTAATCGATTTAGCCAATATTTTCAAATTTCCACAAACTTTATTAATAATGTCGAAATATTCATCATAGCTCTTTCTCCTCGGTTCTTGCACCTTTTAATCGATAAAGATTTCTCTTTAAGCGCATCCTTTTACGAATTTACGAGCGCCGATTTACGAAAGAAGGTAGTAACTGGCCGATAACAGTTTAGTGGATGCGCGTCCCAAGTGAATAAGATAGCGATGTAAGCGTGATAAATAATTTCAACGTCGATCGTAACACGACGGCGTAACACTCGGCTCGGGATTTAAGGCGCGATGGAGTGTTTCGAGCGGCCGATCCGAGAACCTCGTCGTCGGGGGAAACAGTCGCTCGAGGCAGTACGATGCGCACCTGCCGCACTTCTGCGTCGACAATAATTTTCCGTGCGCCTTCTCGAATGCGCGGCATGCGCCTTGCCGAAAATCTGCATAATTAAAACCACGCGACGATTTCGTTCGCTTACCATTTCAGGCCGTAACACAATTTTCCCTTTGCGTAAATATTTTGTTTTTATCATTGACTTTCTCTCTCTTTCTTTCTTTTTCTTAGCCGGAAAATGACAAAGTATATGAATAATATTAACAAGGTCAACAGAAAATATCTCGAAATAATATATGTAAGAACGTTCCCGTAAGAAACGTTCAATAATTTCTTCTCCATTGCTTATGAAAATACATATTTACTTGTATTAAATTCGAAGTGTTTATAGTTTTTGAAATTTTTATATTTAGTAACATATTTATGACGACTAGTTTTTCGTTAGAAAAGAAAGGTTTGTTAAAGTCGAAAACACATAAAAATTCGAGCATGAAGCGAAATCTTTAAGAACCTGGAGACAAGTAATTACACTCTAATTTTGACAGCTTAAGATCTTCTACTTTAAATAACATAAAAATCACTGCTCCTCAACTCTGAATTGCAGCAGCAACGGTAGGCCGATATTACAACCGATATTGCACCGCAAAATAATGGTCGGAGAGGGCTGAAGAAAAAGCGCGCGTTAAAAAGTTATGGTCGGGCTTGTGTATGGAATTTTAAAAATTCCGCCGGACGGATCCGGACGAAATTGCGCGAAACCTCGATCTTTTTAATCGAATTACATCGCGCAGCGCGACGCGGCGCTTTGTCGATGGAAATCGATAGAGCCGCGTGCGTATAACGACCGCCGTGCGCGCGATTCCAACGTGGGAACGCCGTCGAAAAATAAAGCGTCGGGTAGAAGGTAAATGGAAATTAATTTAACAGAGATACGTTGTTATTGCGCGTTACAACGCGTTTCAACGTACCGGATTAATACTGTGTGAAGCGGCATTTGCGGTATTTCAAAAAATGCGGGTACCCGTGTCATTAAAAAAAAAAAAGGTAGGAAATAATAATAAAAAGATGCGTTCACAAGAACGGAAAAACCGTTATAGTGTCGTTAGAAAATGAGTTAGTAATTTTTAAGTACATTGCACGGTACGTTGTTCTACACGTGTAGATTCAACTTTCAGTGTTTGAGTTAAGTATGTAAACGTTTGTGATTACTGAGAGTTTGGGGTCTCACCTGACTGCGCATAGGATCGGTGTTGACTTGACACATGTAGGTACCGGAGTCGTTCTTCTGGACATTCGCCACGTGCAGTTTCCACGTGTTGTGCCCGTTGTGCGTGACGGATAGTCGGCTATTGTGCGCCACCAGGTGCGTGTGTATCGCCAGAATCGCTCGGGAATCCGATTTTATCCAGGCTACCTGGAACACCGGAAAAGGGATTTTATTTCTCGAAATAAAACGTAGAAACGGGAATTACGCGTTTAACTGAGTACTTTGCTAATTGAAAAATACGGAGGGCCGCTTGAAAATCCGTGCGATCGAGAAAATAAAAATAAACTCAATATATCAGCTGACTTATTACTAACAGGTAATTAATATTACAGTTAAATTTATAATACGTCATTAAAATCTACGCAATGAAGGACAATTGAGAGAAGATAAAAATGTGAAAAGTTTCACATCAAATTATATATACATATATATAAATTCGTCTGAAATTAGTTCACAACGTAACAGACGCTCGTATCGTCATTCGTATATAGTAGTTACGGACAGATATAGTCAGACTCGCGAAAGAAACGAGTTTTCGCGGGTAAAACTGTACGCGAGAACGATGCAAATTTAGATTGTCTTATAGGCGGATATGTTTTTTCATCTCGCTCCGGTAAAAATACCAGCTTTCACGGAGACATCATGCGCTATTTATTATACATTTGTTACATAGTTGAAGAGAAGATTTGAATAACGCTGCCGCATCTCTTGGTACGCAAGTCTCGATGTACCATTTTAATAGATGTACATTATACATTTTTTTTTATATTCAGCGTGCTCTGATATTTATTTTTTTAGCACTTTTTACAATAATACACAGAGTAGAATTGTTTGAAAAAGAAAGTCGTACCTTGTACGATTGCAGGTGATTAACGACGCAGGTGAAGAAGACGTCACGACCTTGGATCACCGTGTGATTTTCCAAAGGAGCTAAGAACTCGGGTAAAATTTCCGGGGTGATTTGGCCTGAAACATTACAACAATGACACGTTTAATTACTTTTTATCACTTTTTTCTCTCTTGATTGCGAATTAATTGTCGAAGACAGAAATCGAAGGAATATGACACACATAATAGAAATTATTTTCTATAGATATCTATAATAAAAGCTCTCGAAAATTCGGTACAAAAATAAACTAAAGGATAAGTGTTATAAAATATTTAGACGACGCAATGTCACGTGCATACAGAAAAAAAAATATAAAAAAAAGATTCACTGAATTTACAATCAATTTGCGAGTTTCAGCCCTCCGTCGTCGATAAACGAGAAGCAAAACAACGCGTTATGTGTCGCGCTCAGCCCTTTCCAATCTCGCCGGATATCACGGCGAGGTGATCGTGTCGTGCGCGCGTCGCGCTTGGAAAAATACGATGCGCCGCGAACGTTCGAAAAAAGGGAACGAAAGAACGAAATGCGCCCGGCACCGGGCGACGAGCAGTGTCTCGCGGAATGCACCGCCGCGATTCGCCGCCGCCGAGGTGCATGCATGAGCGAGCAACACGCCGTCGATTAGATATTCAAGGCGGAGGTCGATGGGTAGAGCATCCTCCCCCGCTCGGCTTTCACCCCCGCGCCCATCCGCGCCGGTCTGGAAGAGCCGGGGAGAGCTGCACCCCATATTCTCGTATCGAATTCTTGTATGCGTTCATGCAAGAAGGGCGATAAATGGAAAAATTCTTGAATCTCGCAGTCGTAATCCGGACACCGGCCTCCGGGTTTTCATGGGTCGGTTTTACGATTACCACGGAGATCGGCCGATCTGCTCTAGCCACCCGCGCGCTCTTCGCTCCCTCAATCTTCTCCCTCGTTTCTCCACGCTTTCGTTCCGCTCTCTTTCCCGTTCGACCCTTTTGCCAACCTTTTTTTTTTTTTATTAACTACTTAAATTTAATTTTCGCCTCATTGGAAAAAAGCTGCGAAACTCCTCCGGGGAAAGGTTGTAGATTTATCAGAAGTAACGGCCTGGTAAAGAAAATGTAATAGTTACTGCGCAACGGATAAAATATATTTTAATACAAACTATCTGTTGCTATACTGGCATTCTCCACTTATGTAATATTGTTCCCAATGTATCTTTCCTCTTCTTTGTCATGTTTTAATTAAATTACTCCTCTACCTTTCTTATATAACGCAACAATATTCAGATATTTTAATTCCAAAATACGAAATAATAGAAAGTTTCATTAAGAGAAGAGAAAGTAGAACTTCTGAAAGGTTCAAAGCATTCCTAGCGCAGCTACATATCTATTCTATTTTTCTCCTCTAGTCTCTTAGTCCTCTTGTTCCTCTCTAATGAAGGAACTCTCATTTTACCTTTAATTTTTCATAAAAGTAAGTTCTTGTTAAGCGACAAAACGTATATGTGCGTTCGCACGCATGAATGCAAGACACAGAGAGAATATGTGTGTGTAAGAGAGAGAGAAAAAAAAAGAGAAGAGAGAGAGAGAGAAAGCGAACGAGAGAGCAAGAGAGGAACAGAAAACATAACGCGAGTCTAGTGTGCCGCGCTTTTATTGCGCTGGAATTTCGTTCCTGGTCTAATTGTAATCAGCGAGGTGTAATTCCAGCAATTTGTCGTAGGGATATCTAATTAATTAGGTCCTTTCACGAGCGGACAGGACGAGCGTTACACAAACGCAAACGCGTGCGCGCGCGGTCTGCCATCTCCTCGTTAATTACACCGTGCACAGGATGGAATTTTTCATCGGAATTATCACGCACCATCCGCCCAGGAAATTAAGATCGCCGTGATGTTCACGGCCGCACCAACGCCGGAACAAACTTCGTTTTTCTTCTCGTTTTAGACATCGTTCTGTTTACGTTAACGTGAGGCGGAATCGAGCAGCGCCGCCAGGCATTTTCGTGCAAAAATACGTAGCCTTGGCTCGATATTGCACTGACAGACACGAAGTTCTTCTACCAGGTACATTCATTAGTCCAGTCGATTTTTTGTTTACAGCGTGTCGAGAAATATAAAAATAATTAATACGTATAAATTATATAAATTATATAGAATTAAAACGTTAAAACATTCAAGGGCAATGAACCAAACTGGGTGTTACTAGCTAAAATTACAATATATTTTTAATAGAAATGGTTTCCATACGTTTCGGCTTATATTAAGTCATCCTCAGTAGAATAATACATATAATAATACATTGCACTATACAATAATTACAATATATTTACGCAATTCGTTGTCTATGTTTCATGCTATGCCGTCTAACATCACACTCGTAGTTTCCTTTGAATGCGAATACGAGAGTACAATTCCACATAGTAATGTCTGTGATTTCTACATGTCAATGTTGCAATCACGCCAACAGTCGTGTGGTAAAAGTGAGAAGCAACATTTCTTTATATTAAACCAATTTTTGACAACCTACACTCCAAATCCAAGTGTAAATCTGTGGTCACATTTTACGCGTTAGATGCATATTTTTTACACGCTTACACATATTATTGTAAAATTAAGCGTGTAAAAATATGCATTTAACTGTGTAAAACACAGATAAACTGTGTAAAAATATAACACGCATATAAATGCGTAAAATGTGACTACAGATTTACACACTTGGAGTCTATTTCGGAAAAGGTAATGGAATTGTAAGATAATCAAGGATGTGTGAATCATTAAGGAATAGAGTGTTAAATATATGAAAAACGTTAAAAACGGCTTAATGTAAGCCGAAACGTATGGACCATTTCTGTTAAAAATATATTGTAATTTCAGCTAGTAACACCCAGCTTGGCTCATTGCCTTTGAATGTTTTAACGTTTTAATCTTTAATTAATCGAGCCCTTATTGATACTTTAATTTATATAGAATTCTCTTTCGATTATTTTCGACGATTATGGCACAGAATGCAGGTAAAAAGAAAAGATAGACGAAGTTTGTAAGTCCATTTCTGACATCGATTCTTCTACGGAAAACGGGCGCGGAGGGCTAATAAGACCGTCAGACGTTCTTGCCGCGCAATAAGCGCTCGCGAGCGTTAATAAAATAGTTATGCAGCATCTGAAAACGACCCTTCGCGAGCGGTGTTAAAGGCGATTATAAAAGTCACTGGGCGTCGTCCTCCCTCTAATTCAAGAGACGGAACGGGATCCTTGAGAGCCCGGCGGACGGCACCGGCGATAGACTTGGGATGAGCGGTATCCGGTGATACCCCCGCTTTATCCCGGGGAAACGACGGTAAGCCACTCACACAATGGCGGCCGCGGAGCCATCCGCCGATTCAAAGAGTTTGGATTTCGCCTGGCCTTTCTCCTACGCGGCCTGAGAGAAATCCCATATCGTTGAAATCGCGAATCTAAAATGTCCTCCCTGGCCGAACGGTCTCTCGTTCGAGCGAGATAGCGGAATGTTCCCGGGTCGAAATGATCGTCAGTGCTGGAGAGCCGCGCGATATGAAAATCTCCCTATCGCCGTGCTGCACACATATCTTCTAGGGCACGTCTTCGTAATCGTCCGGAATGCACAGATTTGTTCAGCGGTCAGGTCCCAAAATGCGTTGGGAAGCGCGGCCGTGACTTCGCGTAAAGAAAAAGGTGACGCATTTGACAACGTTAAACTGACTTTGCTATATATATTTAATCACAGACGTTTAACGGGGAATCATAAAACAATGCTTCACTATTTGCTAAGAAAATAAGTTATCAAGAAGGATGAGTGGGAGAAGGGCACATTTGGAGATTTGGAGAGATTTTACTTCATATTCAACGAACGATTAAGAAACAGTATGACTTGATGCAAGAAAAGGATGACGCTTTTGAAAATGTTAAACTGGCTTAATTACAAGACGTTTACGCAAATCGTAGACGATGGTTCATGAAATAACGCTTCGCTGTTTACTAAGAAAATGAGTTATCAAGATAGAGATGAGCGAGAGAAGCAGAGCACTTTCGGAGATTCCATTTCATGTGATATTCGGGGAACAAGGACGGCTGGGAGCAAGAAACGCGACACGCTCGAATGCGTATGCTAATAGGCAGACGTGCTCCGGGCAAAAGCGACTATTAGCGTGGGTAACGACAATGAGCCGATGTCATCAAAGAAACATTTGCGCCCGCCACAGCGAAATTATTTCGATACGCAACTCACATACCAAGCGGGTACTAATCAATTGAAAGTCGAAAGGATTGGCGAAGGATATCCGTTTCCTTCGGAAAATTAACTTTAGATTTAGCACAGTAATAAGCTTCCTTTAGGATATAAGCTTTAAAATTTGAGCTAAATCGAACGTGAATTCTTCTTTTGCGAAAATTTAACTAATTGTAAGCTGACACCGAAATATTTTCAACATTTAACTTTTGGGTTCTATTTACGTTCCGTACATTTTATACTACGATCTGTCTATTTAAGTTATTTCACCCTTTTTTTCTTTTTCTTTCGTTCGTTATGTTTTATCCCCCTGAGATCAAATTATATCTTTTTTTCTACAGATATATATCGTAGCAGTAATTTACTGGCGCCTACATCTTTTTCGTTCTCTTTTTCATGCCTTTTATAATTTGACTTATCAATATCAAATCTGTATACGCAATAAAGTTATTATTACTAACATTGTGGCATTTAAATTTCTCACGAAATTAAGTCTACTTGGAATTAAATGAAGAGAGAGAAAGAGAGAGAGAGAGAGAGAGAGAGAGAGAGAATGGAGTTTTCTACTGTATACACTCCGTTTATCGATGTCACTATATTGGAACAATCTCTATTCTTCTTAATTCGGTCTCGAGTACCTTTGACTAAAAACTCGTGACTCGTGGTGAATCTGGAGCACCCCGTGTATAATGTAATTGAACAAAAGTTCTGTTTTAATTAAAAAGAGAAGAGGTAGCCGGATAGCTGGGACCGAAAGGACAATCGAGAACAGGCGGAGGTAGGCGACTCTACGGCGGCGGGGGGGAGGAGAAGGAAGACAGCGGGAATTACTCCGTATTTCCGCGAGGATTAAACGTTCGGCCTTTTTGTTTTTGCTCAAATGTTCCGGATTTTCAGATCGCGGCAGCTCGGAGAGCTAACTCGAAAAATTCCACGGATTCTTACACGGCGGAGTGGAGGCGCGCTCGCGAGTTCGCCTCCAACACGTACGCGTGTGTTCTTCTTCATCGGGGGAGTGTTGCATAAGACAAAGTGCGCGGGAGCAGTAGGGGAGGAGGGACGGAAGAGCTACATCACGTGTCGCACGCGGACGACGACGGAATCTTTACGGCAAACACAGAACGCCGAAGGGATTACGCGAAAGAGTTTCGTTAAAAAGTTCCGGTAACGAAGGATTTACGGCCGTGCGAGACGGAGGTCGCGTAAAAACGCCACCGGGACGCTCGCAGGGGGAAGAAGCTGAGCGAAACACGGGCAAAGCGTTCCGCGTTTAAATGGAACGAGATCGCACGTGACCCTGCGTAAATTCGGGGATACCGCCGTACAGTGCGAAGTAATTTAAAATGGGGATTGTAAATCTCCAATCTCGCGGGGTCGCCTTGCCTATTGTGGTATCAAATTTCGCGTTATATTTTTATATTGGAGCAGACACGTGTCCTCTTAAAAATAAAAGTTAGCATTTTAATATTAGCCCGTCTATCAAAATTAGTTTGATATGGCAAAAATGGTAAGAATCAATTTCACATTTCGCTCAAGCGAATCAAGGTAAGTGGAAGGGGCAAAGACAGTTTCACACATACAGACAAATGTATTTCTACATGAAAAGTTTCCGGAATTGAACACAAAATGGCATCATATACAAAAATTAATCTTATGGCTGTCGAATATATTCCTTCAAACTTCCGTTGTCAAAATTTCATGGCATTTCACCGAGCAGTTTGTGAGTTACAGTCATTTGAACAAGTAAATTTTTGAGTTTAAAAAAAATGGAAAAAACCGAGTCCGAATTTCCATTTTTTTAAAAACTCAAAAGTTAATTTGTTCAAATGACTGTAACTCACAAACTGTTCGGTGAAATGTCATAAAATTTTGACAGCGGAGATTTGAAGGAATATATTCGACAGCCATAAGATTAATTTTTGTATATGGTACCATTTTGTATCCAATTCCGGAAACTTTTCAGTCCATGTAGCAAGTGTGCGACGCAAGAGGATCTTCTCTCGATGAGGGAGAGAAGCACGGCTCTCTCTTCGGGATACTTATCAGATCGGAGCACGCGCCTATTGATTTTGGCTTAAACGGGGAAATCCGCCGGTAGATAGAAGTTAGAGAGAACCGGAGTCTAAAGGGAAGAGCGAGCTGGGCTCCCGGTAATGCCCGCGAGTTTCTCTCTTGCCGCGCGTCACTGTACGTTGCCATGCCGCCGTAAAAAAGGGAGCGTGCGTAATTGCGCAATTAAGGGCGTGATTACCGAATGCTCGACGAAAATACGCCGCAGATTGGTACCAGGGAAAAAAAGATAAAGCGCGGCTGCCTCTCCGAGGGTTTTTGGCGGTAAATGAGGGTGCGGATCGAATGTCCAATAAAAGTTTGAAACGCGCAGCAAAATCGTGAAAGAAAAAAAAAACCAAATAGAAAATAATGGCAGCACGAATAATCGTTGTAAATAAATGTGAAATATTTTCCTATGAATACTCCACCTCGCGCTATCATTTTCAAAAGATTTAATCCGTCCCTAAACGCTCATTATCAACTCGTCGGCAAATCGCCTTAAAACCTTCGAAATTTGATTACCGCGAATGTTTCTGTTTTCACTTTCGGGACAGATTTCGCTTCCGCTAGAATTTTTTTCTCACGCATCGAGAAGGCCCCGGGCAATTCCGTAGGATACGCCCGCTACTTCCGTTTTCTTCGATCTGAGGGAGATAGGCGACGCGGGATCTCCGCCGAACGAACGGGAAAAATAAAAAAAAGCCGGTTATACGCGCCTCCGGTGTACCGTGAGGATTGTCTCGTTAGCATAATCTGTGGGAAGCGCGGCTACGGCCCTCCTCTCTCTTCTCCTCTCCTCTCTCTCTCTCTCTCTCTCTCTCTCTCTCTTCGACGGTTTTTTCCTCAGCCCACCTTTTATACTTCTATTCTTTTCTTCCGTTTACGTCTACTTCCTCGTCGAATCGTCGTTATTTTTCTCAATACGTCCCCAGGAAAATACTCACAATGCCAGCGTGTTTGCATTTAAGGATACTAAACACGGTAACCGTGTTCCAATTCCCTTTGCCGGTGTGTTACCGCTATAGCTTCTCAGGAAGGAATATTTTTTTATTCGACAATTTTATAATCCCAATTATATGAGCATTTGTGAAATCTCCGATATTAATTTTATGCGTCGTTTTGTCGACAAGGATTTAAAATCAATTACTCTTCGGAAAATCTTGTAATAAAGATTATTAATTGTTATATCATCGTTATTAATAATTGTATATTTTTTTCATATACATAAAATATAAAATATGCAATTATAATGTATTGCTTAGAAAGTTTATTTATTATTTGCTGCAATACTTTTAATTATTCTATCAAAATTTATTGCAATTTTATTTCTTGTCGACGTATTCGCATCTATACTAAGCTACTATACTAATTAACGGTGGCCAAACTTTTTTTTTCACTTCCATAAATTCGATTTTATAACTTTTCCATTAAAAATATCCATTAACTTCTTCATATCTGCAGTTCATCGGTAATTTCACACAAATTTCGTATTTTCCATTTCGTAGTCCCTGCCTTATACGTATACGTGCGATGCAGTATTATTTCCTCGTGATATTCATTATACGTGTACGTATTACGGGCAGTTACACGCGATTTTGTAGTCTCGCGAGAAAGATTCCAAAGCGTATACGGTCGGTCAACTCCGTTATTCTTTTCGCGAAAGGGGCTCGGTAACGATTCGCAACGCCGCGCGCCGCGCTCCCCGTCGAGAAGAAAAGAATAAAACTTCTCCGCGCGTTGCGGGCGGAGGAACGCATTTGCTTAAACGTATTCGGACACTCGTCTATTTGGCCACGCATCCTTCAACGGCTATCTCCGACACTCCCTATATCCTGAATGCCAAATGAACTCCCCGTGTACCGCCTTCGGGCGTCGCGGAAGAAAAGCGAGTCTCGCCGTCGCGATCGGCGGGAACGCGCTTGCCAGCAACAGAAGGACGAAAACTTTTCCCTGCTCCCTATGCTATACACCGTCGGCCGTACCATTCGATGCTGCGCTTCGTTTAAAGTCGTAAAAGCGATATAAAGCCTTCTCCCGAGAGTGACTAACTTCCTCATTTCGCTTTTTATGCCCCGGGATGCACGTGCGTCCCCCGGCTATCGACGCCTCGGGCGAATCTGAAGAACACGTGACGCTTTATTTAGAATCAATTCTACGCTCGTTGGCGACACGGACCACTTTCGCAGTTATTGCTCATTTCTTTTTTTTTATTCTCAGAACAAAAAGTTCAAGTATATACCTACGCATTCATCGAAAACAGATCGCGCGACACGCGAAATCTCGTGTCGATCTCGGAGTTTTGCCTGCTATTTTTCTCTCCTTCTCTCTCTCTCTCACTCTCTCTATCTCTCTTTTTTTTCGGCAAAATCGTATCACGATTTTCGCATTGACGCGACGCTCACGCGCGTTTAATTTAATTACGGCGCATTGCTCGCGGACATGCGAATAATTACGGGGAAAAATATAGGCGCGCGTAGTTCGCGAGAGAGCGAAATATCTGTAACATATTCGGCGCGTTTCAAACGGTTTCACCCATTAAAATCTTCCGGCAGGTGTGTGAATGCGAATAATGCAGCGCTGTGACGCGAACGTCGATGCATCCTCCGCGAAGAATTCGAGCCCCGCGCACACACATAGACACACACAGATTTGCCACGAGATGTTCCAGAATCTCCTACCTTCATTTTAATGATAATCCTTTGCTCAACGTAGAATGAATTTTCTCTCGAACGGGGGTGGGGGGGGGGGGAAACGACGAAAAAAGTAATCATCGCGAGATGATTAAAATTGAAGAATTTCTTATAAGCAAATCTCATGCAATTATATCACAGAAACTATATTGTCCTCTTAAATTTAAGTAAATAACTTTCCTCTTTTTCAGAATCCTCCCACTTAACGTTCAACTGGGCGATCGAAGGAGAGGAAAGCGTAAGATAGTCGGCTAAACAAGACCGATCGAGGATCGGATCGGAAACGTCTCTCCCTTAAGTTTGACGACGGTATTAATAACGTACGACATAGTATCGGCCTTGTTAAGTTTGACAACACGATTTGTTCGCTATCGCGCGACGCGCCGCCGCCGCGCTGCCGCCGGTCGGTACGAGCGAAAATTATTAATTCTCCGATAGAATTTGAATATACCCCATTTGCATTAGTCAACGGCGGAGTTACGGCGCGGCATTCAGTGCAATTGTCGTGACATTTTCAATTATTCCAGTGCCGGCCGGCGTAGGGATAGTCCGAGGCGAACTTTGTCCATATCGTGCCGCGCCAGTTACGGCCACCCTCTTGCTTGACGGATTATGCGGATTACATGCGTCCCGCGCGAACTTCGACGGTAGCACTTGATATCGTCGCGACGATAACATGGAAAGCATATTCTTAGTGTGTTTATCACAACGCTCTGTCTCGCGCGTGCGAACAGAATTAAATTCCGTAATCTTTGGTAAACATAAATAACCGACATATATACATATATTGATATAAAAATTAATTTGAAGACGATCAACGTTTAATGAAAACTTGCATCTTTACCTGCTTCCATCTCCCTCTCGTAAATTATGTCTCTTTGTATGCTCGGAAATCGCGAGCTTGGTGTAACGAATGGGCTAAGCTTCCGTAATGAAAACGCTCGATGTTTATACGCGTAACTTATCGCGCTGCTATTTTATGAGAATTACGCGCGTGTCTCGCGATATTTAATTACAAACAACGTATGGAACTTCGATATACACGCGGATGTACATATCATCGATAAATCCAAATTTATGTGAGCGCAACATGCTCAATCTTCCGTTGAATTTTTAATAAAAGAAAAGTCGATTGCAAATCTGTCAAAAGATCAGAATATTAAAATATATTTTACGTAGCGTTGGAGACACAATTTGTATCTTTTTTCATAACTTTTATTGACATCTCATTTTTATCATTTTCTTCATTAATAAACAATAACTAAATGATGAGAATATATATAGGGGTTTAATTTTGTATCTGTGCAATGCAATATTAAATTAAAAATATAGATTTCATGGTCGGATAACAACGCCTGATTCCAGTGAAACTGAATCGAGCGACGAGACAACATATTTTTTTCTAGCCGATATAGTGCCGATGTAGTTCTGATATTTGATTTCGATTCAGCTTATTGCATTTCAATACGTATACGTACATCCGCATAGGAATCGATGGCGGCAACCGGCACGCGGTGCCGTGAATACGCTGATAACGTCGCGAGCAATGACGAACGCCCGCCGCGAGACTCACGGCAGGATCCGCCTCGCCGGGAGGACGAGGATCCTGAAGGCGACTGTCGGCGCGATATTGAAAATGGAAGCTGGCACTCTCTCCCGGGTGTCATCAGCGCCGTCGACCGCCCGATGAAGATGGAGCGGATCGAAGCGGTATCGCCGCTCCCTTCCCATGCGATCCGCGAAAAATTCGCCGAAGCCGAAAGCTGGTATAAAAGATTTTTGCCAACTCAAGGAGCTCGTAAATCTCTCCGCGTAACACGTGGCGAGGATCGATCGCCTCTGTGATCTTATATGAATAAGAAAAGAAAAGATCGGATCGACCGCGGATCGCGACATTCATCTGAAAAAGAAAGGATTCTTTTAAATATTTATCTTTGTATGAATGAGTGAATGAAGAAAAAAAGGATTGATGTATCATTTTACATCAAGTGAAGATTGTAGTACAGTCGAAATGACAAGTTATTTGTAAAAGTAGTTTTTATCATCAAGTTTTCGAACGTTCATATACGAAAAGTACGATTTATCTAATTTCTTTGTTTGGCGAATTTATGATGGAATAAACTGCAGTCTCTCAGTTAAAATGCAAATTTCGCTCCTGACATATATCGGAAATCTATGAAAAGTGCCAAAGAATAATGCGACTGTGGCACATTGGAATAAGAATAGCCGATGTCACCGCGCGATTTAAAAACGAAACGAAATATTGATTAATACATTCAATTTTCACCATGAAGTCATAAAATAAATTAATCTTTTTCATTTTGACTTGAATTTTTATGGATTTAATGTAAAAATGTGGATAATGTAATATAAAATGTAATGTAAAAATTTTAGTTTTTTTTTTTTTGTAAGGCAGATTGAACATATCGAGAGCGCAGGTATTGCGAGATTAAGCGAGGGATGGGGAATGCACGTCGCGATCGTAAAGTAACATTTTCAGATATGTATGGGAAAAAAAGGGATAGGAACACACGTACTACGGTTACGCGGATCGCGACATTAGGCGAGTGCATTAACGTTCGCATTTGTAATTATTACGTTAATCGCGATTACTATCGCGCGACGCTGCTTCGCATTTTTGCAATGGTATTCGCGTGCTCGGCGCGATACGCCGTTAATTAGCGTTTCCGCTTAAGCAACAAAAAAATACAGATAACAAAATAAATCGAGAAAAATTGCGAACGTAATGACGCGGCGCCGCACGCGAGAGAATTCCGCATCGATGCGCGCGTAGAGAAACTTCGGTCGTGCTATTTTCCCGCGTTGTAATAAAAAAAAGAAAAATATATATATTTTTTTCTCTCTCGCCGCGACTCTCGGAGCTTACAGACAGGGAGCTGAAACGCGCCCCACAAAAATCCCATAAATTCCCTCGATTCAAAGAAATACCGTAATACTATTTCGTACGATCTCGCTCTCAACCCTCAGGGAGAGAGACAGAGAGAGAAGGCGTTGAACAAAGTATATCGGAAGTGAAATAAAGAAAGCGGCGGAGCAATAATAAGACCGGCGCGGTTAAAAATAAGAAGTACCGCCGAAATTAATTACGCCCTCGTCTCTAATCCCTTCGAGCGGCCTCTCTCTTTTAATTCTCGGCGGACAATAGAGTCGGCGCTTTAATACCCACAGAGTTTCTTACCCGTATACACTATTATATAATCAACTTAGAAAAGCTCAAAGAAACGTCGCGATTTCTTTCTGCGATTCTATCGCTTTAGAAATTTGCAGCAGTGTCTCGTGCAACAACAGCAGACGTACCGGAGAAGGACAAGAAAGGATTGTTCAAGCAATTAAGAAAATAACATAAGAGTGAAAATAATCTAGTATGAATACCAAAATCTAGAAGTTAGTAAAAAATATAATATAAAATATAATTAATTCAATGACTTCTTCTAGGAAAAGAAGTAATAAATATGACGAGCTATATACGCTTAAGGGCTAACCGTCGGCTAACGAATCCTCCTTAACGCTTTCCATCGGCATTTCCGAAAAGCCCGAGGCTCGATTACTTATTGCGGCTGCGGCTGCATCCCGCTGTAGAGTGAGGCGGAGACGTGAAGGGGGAGGAGAGGAGGAGGAGGAGGAGAAGGAGGAGGTTTGGACGCGGCGTGCCCGAGTAAATCACGGTGGATTTAAGTGGATCCTACAAACTCCCTCGCGCCGGGGCCACCCCCGACGATGTATCGTCCTGGGTAGGGTCGTTGCGGCGCCGCCGCCACCGCAGCGCGGATATAACCGAGTAAGAGATTCAGAGGCGAGCGAGAACGGCCGGCGAGGTAACATCCGTTGCGTCTTACGGCCGCGGCTTACAACGGAACTTCGTCGACTCGGGGAAAGCTCATGGACAGAGTGGCGGATTATTCGCCAAAGGCCTAGGGCCTGACACATAAAAGGGCCTCAGGACGGATTACATGGAGTTTATAACATGTGGGATCCACCATTAGATGGAGGGCGACACGTGAGCAAACGAAAAAAAAGAATTAAATCTGACATTGCAGAGAATTATGTAACAGTGAATTCCAGTGTATAGACATCGACATCATCGTGTGTTACCTACATCTTGATTGAAAACATTGATAGTTGAAAATATAATAATATACATATAATAAACATTTTTAAAACGTCATGTTAATTTGTCTTACGTAATTATTGAATTGTTACAAAAAATTATGGTTTTACTTGGACGAGAGAGGAAAGAAACCAACGAAAAGCATTGTAAACTCTTTACTTTCGCCTAAGGAAATGTCTGAGATGTCTATTATAAATGACAGAAATGTCGATGGTTCAAGTAAACATCCTATAAAATATCGCACACGACTCTTTTATATCGGCCAACCATAACTATCTCCATATTTACATCATATTCCGCAGCAAATATTCGAACGTTATTCCCGTTTCGACGTAACGGTTCAGTACACCCGCTGTCGTCAGAACAAACAATATCGCGGAGGAAAGTTGTTGTACGACATCGGGAGAGAATTTCCGTGGCTTCCTCATGAAAGTCGGTGCGGTTAAAAGGCGACGCCTGCGACCGTCCCTTCGATTTATCCTTTTTGCTGGACCTTCAATCTCGTCCTTTTTCTCGTCACGACGATGTGACGCGGCGCTCTCGCCGTTACGACGGTCCATTTCGCTTCCTTCGCTCGTCCCGGCTCTTTCATCGAATTATGAGAACCTTGCCATGGTACTCTTGCGCTCACGGAAATACCGTGACTGCCGGATGACATCGCGAGAAGGGTCGGGAATGGTAAAGGCCGGAAGAATTATTAAAATTTTTCGCCTAAGACGAGACGCTAGGAATAGCGTCTCTAAATCTTATCAGATAGTTGATTTAACAACTTGGAATCTTACTAAATTCAATCATCCGATTGGAGATTATTGTTACAGACTGCACATATACACTGAGAAAAAAAGTTGTTAAAATAACTAAATGCGTTTTGTTGGCAGTTTTTCTTTGATTCAATTATATATGTTTTTGAATTGAACATACATCAATAACAGGATACATCATTAACATGATATTTTTGTGAATTAACAAGTATTTTGTTGAATTAACAAATGTTTGCTTGACAGCCTGTGACCGCCGCATTTAGTTGAATAAAATAATATTTTTTTAAATCAACAATTTTTTTCTCAGTGTATCATGTATGTTAAAAAGTAGGTAACAATAATGTGAAAAAGATTATTCATTTCTTTATGGAGTTGGAAAGCGTAAACTTTGAGTGAATTCCTACATTCGAACTTTGACGTATCTTGACGCTGTATCTCGAACAACGGATTACGTGGATTCCAGCATGCAAACATGAAGGTGAAGGGAGACTCACTCACATAAGCAAAGTTGCAGGACCGCGGCGAAGAGGGCTGCGAGTTTCCGCGCTGCCATGAGAGTCGACCAGTTTTCTGATGATTTTCGGGACACCAGTCGGCGATCTGAAAAATAGACAGAAATATTTTTCAACAAACGTGCACCAATTGTCGATAGTCATCAACGCTGACAGATGAAAAGCTCAACATTTAAATGTATTGAAATACTTTTTTATATATAAAATATTTATCAATAAAATTGAATATAAACTACTGAAATAATAATTATTCACAGGTTCAGTTTCAGATTTATCTGTGTGCTTATAAGTAAATACGAGAGATTTGTTTCTTGTTTTAATCTGCGTCACACATCGTTTGTTTCCCCGCATGCTTTTTATTTCATTCTTTTATTACTAGAAAGAAAGAGAAAGAAAGAGAAAACACGTCAATTTTAATTATCGTTCGTTCTAACTCTTTCGATATCCCTTGCAGAGGTGAAAGGATTGGCAAGGGAGAAAAAAAGGTGGTTCGCCGGAACGGCCGAGAGAGGGTGGTTCAGCGGAAACGGAGGGAGCAAGAAGGAGCAAGAGATCGAAAGTAGCTTCGAAGCAAACTAACCGCAACACCACGGGTTCGCCGACTGTAATTAATGACCACCTCCGTAGTTATCCTATCACCAATTAAGGGAGTTACGCCGGGAGAGGCGTCCCCTCGTTATTCCGAGGCGGTTGAAGATCACGGAATCACGGAAGCATCGCACGCGCGTGATTCGGCTCTCACGAACGGGCACATATGAACAATGAAGCGTAAAGACCGATTAAGCATTAGCAACGAGCATCCGCTGCATGGTTTCTCCTCGAAATCTCGCCTAAAAAAAAGTGAAAAGGAAAATAAAGAAAATTGTTGGAAAAGGAATTCTCTTGAACAGAAAAGGAAAATAGGAATAATATGTAAGAAAATACAAGAAGAAAATATCTAACAACGCTAAATAAATAAAGTTGGTTAAAGTTAAATAACAAAATCAAAAGTATAGTCCAGAAGAAAGAGAGAAATGTATCTATTTTATTAGCTGCAATTTCCCTATAAAGTACGCAATGTAAACAACACAGACGGAATAATAATAAGCTTTCAGGAAGTTACAAGTTGTATATACAAAGTAAAGTATATTTAATCTTTGTTATCTTCGAAACGGTTTTCGAAGGTGGACTAATACCACCGGCACATTTTCTTTTATCATATTACCACTTTTTTCAACTTTTTAAACACTATCTTGGAAATAAACGCCATGAAAAGAAAAACTTCAATGTAACTTTAAACTTTTCCAATCCCGTGATAAAGATCTTTTTAAAAAATTTGTCCGAAAATGGATACAATTGTAAGTAAAAAATTAGAAAATCACGACAATTACGATAATATTGTAATAAAATTCAAATATTTAATATTAAATTATATACATATATTGTGTGTGTGTATTCGTGCGAAGTTTTTGAATACTGATTTATAATAAAAGAATAGAAGAGACAGAAAAAGTGAGGAGAGAGAGGAGAGAGAGTTCAGAGTGTCTTTTGTGGAATTCTTGCGTCAGACAACGCACCATTCTTTTCACGTTCTGCGGCATGCTTTTTCCTCGTCGACGGAACATCCGCCGACTCATTCCACGATGTCGATAAAATCGTGGATGAGGAATTTTTATTCCCTTGCATGTCACGCGATGAAAGAAAGTGTCGACGCGCGGCCATCGATCCCGTACAGGCTGCACCTGCTTCGAACGCAGATCAATCTACGATCGACTATCAGCTCTGAGATGTTACAATTTCTAGAATGCATTATAATTATGCAAACGGAACAATGCACGTAAAAACGAGTAAATCGAGTCTCAACGCGGCGAGACGCCTGTCTTTCGTAATAAATGGCAGTTAGTATTGATTTTTGCGAGCAATAAAATTAATTACAAAAAGTGCGTGTCCATATTTCTTCTGTATCGCTCTATATGCTAATTTATTAAACTAAAAAAAAAAGTGTTTACAGTAAAATTTTAAAATCTTGAACATAGAAATATTATCTATTTATATATAGATAGCACCAATGAGAAATAAATACAAAATATTTGAGCATTAAAAAAAAACGTTTACATGGTTTGACATTTACAATGTACATTTTTCTCGCAAAGATATTTGTTCTCTTATTGAGTACGAATATCATGGGAAATCATAAAAAACTTTTTCTAAGACACTTATATGTAAGTTAAAGTATTTTCAAAAGTTAAAAAGTTTTAAAATGAATTTCGCACATGTATGTGCCAGTTGCTTACACGGGCGTGAAATTCCAAGGTTGACAAGGGAGAATCCAACTTTTAGGAGGCCTCCAAAATTCTATTGTGCATCCCATACAAGAGTAAAATTCGTTGTCCGCGTCGAGTTTGCATGAAAACGCGACGCGAACGAATAAGCGTCAGGATGCGCAACGCGTTGGTCGTCGCAACGCGCGCTCGACGTTTCGGTTCATCCGCTAAACGAACTCTCTCGCCCCCCCCCCCTCTCTCTCT